>NW_027326655.1:52500-55308 GCF_030463535.1 Salminus brasiliensis
ATACAGGGTATATACAGGTCACTAGCCTTACCTGCAGGGTATATACAGGTGACTAATCTCACCTACAGGGTATATACAGGTGACTAATCTCACCTACAGGGTATATACAGGTGACTAATCTCACCTACAGGGTATATACAGGACACTAGCCTTACCTGCAGGGTATATACAGGTAACTAATCTCACCTACAGGGTATATACAGGTAACTATCCTCACCTTCAGGGTATATACAGGTGACTAATCTCACCTACAGGGTATATACAGGTAACTAGCCTCACCTACTGGGTATATACAGGTGACTAACCTCACCTACAGGGTATATACAGGTGACTAATCTCACCTACAGGGTATATACAGGTCACTAGCCTCACCTACAGGGTATATACAGGTCACTAGCCTCACCTACAGGGTATATACAGGTGACTAACCTCACCTACAGGGTATATACAGGTGACTAACCTCACCTACAGGGTATATACAGGTGACTAACCTCACCTGCAGGGTATATACAGGTGACTAACCTCACCTACAGGGTATATACAGGTAACTAGCCTCACCTGCAGTCCTCGGGCAAACTCTTTGGACTCGTCCGTGCAGTAGAAGAAGCGACCCTTAAAGAGCTGCACGGCCACCACAGCGAAGATAAACATGAAGAGCAAGTAGACGATGAGGATGTTCAGCACGTTCTTCAGAGAGTTCACCACACAGTCGAACACGGCCTGAGCGAGAGACGCCAGCTTAGAGACGTTTCAGAGGTGAAGGTCAGCGTAAGAGGAACACGGTCATTTGACGCCGGACTGAGTGTGAGCTTACCTTCAGTTTAGGCAAGCGCTTGATGGTCTTGAGGGGTCTCAGGACTCGTAGCACTCTCAGAGACTTGATCACACTGATATCTTTCCCTTTACTGCTCCCCCTACAGGACGAACAACACAGCATCAGCTCCGAGCTCCTAAAGAAGCTCCTCCAGCACAGTGCAGTGAACATCTACTAGTTTTAGCACTGGAGCTACGAGGCTAATGCAGCTAACAAGTAATGGAAGCCTACACTCCAACAATTAGCACTGGCGCTAACTGCATGTCCATAAGTATCCAGACAGTCCTTCTAGTGAGTTCTCTGGAGTGCTGGAGCTCCATCTGATACCTTTGAGAGCAACAGCCTAGAGGCTGTTACTGCAGTAAAGAGGGACAGGCGTCCACATACTTTTGGACAGGGTAAGGTGATTATACCGGTCAGTTAGCTACATTAGCCTCGGGTCGGATTTATCACCAAAATATTCCTTCAAAGCCACGCCCACTTCACCCACCCATTCCCTGCACAGGTGGGCATTCAAACGCATAGCACATTCAGACCACCGTCAGGCATTCCTGGAGCAATGCCCAGCCAACCCTCTTTCTTTCTTTCTGTTAGAGCGTCGGGGAATGGGGGGCTGGGGGGGGGCTGGAGGATGGGGGGGGGGGCTGGGTGTGTTAAGATGGTGCAGCTGGGGGTGCCAGGCGGAAGAACCTATCCGGACTGATGAAGATGTTGGTGCTCCGTCACACCTGGAGTTTCTCTTACACCATCAAAACGCGGCTCTATGGTGGAGGCTGCTGGAGGCGTCGTGAGCAAACCCAGTTCTGACCCCAGGGCATGATGGTCAGCTCTGTAGGAAGACCATGTCCGCGGGCAGAGGAGCCAAAATCACTCAAATGAATAATTCATTTGATTATATAAGAAATGTATTTGTATATAGAATATAATATTCTCATAAAAGAATTCATTATTTTGACTTACGTCAACAATCCAATTAAATTAATATGAATTAATATTACATTTTTAAATTCATAACAAGTTAAAGTTAAAAGTCTCAAATTTCAAATAATAAATCATTATTTGGATTATTTAAAATCCAAGAATAATAAATAATGATTTAATAATGCGGCGGAATAAGAGAAGAATGTTTCCAGTCTAAATCTACTCAACGAAACTGAAAAAAAGCAGAATTCTAACACTGCCTCGAGAAACTGCCTCGGGAAACTGCCTCGGGAAACTGCCTTGGGAAACTGCCTCGGGAAACTGCCCAGAGAAACTACCTCGAGAAACTGCTTCGGGAAACTTCCTCGAGAAACTGCTCCGAGAAACTGCCCAGAGAAACTGCCCTGAGAAACTGCCCAGAGAAACTGCCCCGAGAAACTGCCTCGAGAAACTACCTCGAGAAACTGCCCCGAGAAACTGCCCCGAGAAACTGCCTCGAGAAACTACCTCGAGAAACTGCTTCGGGAAACTTCCTCGAGAACTGCTCCGAGAAACTGCCCAGAGAAACTGCCCTGAGAAACTGCCCAGAGAAACTGCCCCGAGAAACTGCCTCGAGAAACTGCCCCGAGAAACTGCCCCGAGAAACTGCCCCGAGAAACTGCCCGAGAAACTGCCTCGAGAAACTGCCTCGAGAAACTGCTAGGATCTTTTCCCTCTTGCCTGTAAACTACTGCAGTTATTCTGTACTGATGGACGTCTGACTCAGGAGTGTGTGTGAGTGTGTGTGTGTGTGAGTGTGAGTGTGTGTGTGTGTGTGTGTGTGTGTGAGTGAGTGTGTGTGAGCGAGTTTGAGTGTGTGTGTGAGTGTGTGTGAGTGTGTGAGTGTGTGTGAGTGAGTGTGTGTGAGCGAGTTTGAGTGTGTGTGGGAGTGTGTGAGTGTGTGTGTGAGTGTGTGAGAGTGTGAGAGTGTGTGTGTGAGTGTGTGTGAGTGTGTGAGAGTGTGTGAGTGTGTGTGAGTGTGTGTGTGTGTGAGTGTGTAAGTGTGTGTGTGTGTGTGAGTGTGTGAGTGTGTA
>NW_027326656.1:0-7500 GCF_030463535.1 Salminus brasiliensis
TCCCTATATCCCTTTATTCCCTTATCCCTTTGCCCTAGAACCCCATAACCCCTATCTCTGTATCCCCATACCCCCCTAATCCCTTTACCCCATAACTCCCGAGCTCACCTAAACCCTGTCCCCATTACCCCTATCCCTATAACTAAGACCTATATCCCCCAGAAATAATCCCCTATCCTCCCTAGTCCCTATCTCGCAGTGTGTCAGTGAGGTGCTTTGGCTGATGAGTTCTGTGTGTGTTCAGTGTGTGTGTTAGGTGTGTGTGAGAGAGTAAGTGTACACAAGATGTGTGTATTTGCTCCTTAACTCCAGGGGTCCACTCCGTTTGAATATATGATTCTGGCCACCATCATCGCTAACTGCATCGTTCTGGCTCTGGAGCAGCACCTGCCCGGAGAGGACAAAACCCCTATGTCCAGAAGACTGGTGAGAGTACACTCACACACACACACACACACACACTACTACACACTCTACTATGAACACAACCGTGTCAGTAAAGTTTCATTCACTGCACTAACCAGTGCACTTCTTATGGTGGGGGGCTGTTTTATGCACTCTTTAGTGTGGGACTGAGTGGTTTGGGACACAGCCGTTGGATTCGCTGTAAGTGAGGGAAATCTGTCTCTAAATTTATGCACAGATCTGTTAATTCTTCAGTTTCACAACATTTCTGGTGTCGACAAACCGTTTATCTGCTGAAGATGAGTTTCCTCAGCATTCATTAGTTAATACAGACGGCATCTGTTTCCATAGCAACTTCACAACTTTTTACAGCGTTAAAATGCTTGGATGGGAACGTGACGGTTGTCACTGTATCTCGTGATTGACGCTGGACTGGGAGACTTTCCTAAACACACACACACACACACACACACATATACACACACACACACATACACACACTTTCACAACTGATTCATCTTTCATTTGAATGGAGCTGGAGTGGTCGTCCGCCCACACACACATACGCACACACACACATACACACATACAGACACACACGTACACACATCAGCAATATTAGCCTACAGTTTAACCTTTAATGTAGCTCACACACACTCTCAGTGTCTTACTCACTGTTGCCCCGGGCTAACCCTCTCTCGCCCTCTCTCTCTCATCCACACAGAAGCAAGGCTGTGTTTCCTCTCTTGTTTACTCAGCTTTGATTCATTCTCTGCTCGGCTGTTTGTTTACTCCTGTTGCTGGTTGTTGTTGTTGTTGTTTTCTAACTGCTGTGTTGTTCTTTCTCTGTAGGAGAAAACCGAGCCCTACTTCATCGGGATGTTTTGTTTTGAAGCCGGAATAAAGATCGTGGCGCTGGGCTTCGTGTTCCATAAAGGATCTTACCTGAGGAACGGCTGGAACGTCATGGACTTCATCGTGGTGCTGAGCGGGTGAGTTAAAGCAGCGTTCTGCAGCATTTCACCTTAAACCATCAGCTTCAGGTTCATGCTGATGCTCCACTGACTGTAACAGGGGGAGAACGGCGTCTCTGTCATTCCCACTCCGGGCAGGAGCGCTGCTGCTACTACTGCACTATGGACGTTTGGTGGTGGAGCTGCAGGAGGAGAACCTCTCTCCAGAACTGCTGCTGTGTAACGCTGCAGAACCCATAGAGTCATATTAGTGTCAAATCCCGTAGTATTACTCTACCGCCTCAGCCCACATGCTGCTCCACCTTCAGATCAAGCTTCTGGAGCTTCTCTCAGCTTGTCCAGAAATGCATGTGTTCAGCTGTCGATAAGTGGACGCTCAAAGCATGATTTGCTGCAGTTTAGTAAACGAGAATTACACTCCCCACCTATAGGGGGAGCCCGGGAATAAAAAATACCAATTCTTACATACTGCTGCTTTAAAGACAAAGTAATACAACATTCTGTACAGCTGTACTTTTTGAGCCCCCAGAACAGAATGCATTCATTCCACTCTCAGGACCCTCCAGTGGGTCCAAATGTTTATTACACACATTTATATATAGAAGAATAAGTGGGCTCATTTGCATGGCAGTTGGTTTAGTTATGGAGTACTAAGCCTTTGGGTGTAATAAAGCTGCGATGTTAAGGAAAGGAAAATGGCAATAATGCATGTATTTACATAGTTATGTAAATAATACACCATATGTCTAAAGTTTGTGGACACCGCCTTCTAATTAATGCATTACACTACTTTAAGTTATGCCTAAGTGATGCCTAATGCCAGGCGTGGGCTAGAGGGGTATAAAGCCCCCCAGCATTGAGGAGCTATGGAGCAGTGGAGGAACTGTGTTCTCTGGAATGATGGTGGTGGAGCTCCATCCAGTACTTTTGATGGGGTGAGTTGGGGAGTTGGGGATGATGATGTGGAGTGGTGATCATCATCCATCATCCTGACCTCACTAAAGATGTTTTTTGCTAAATGCAATCAATCAAATCCTCACAGCAATTCCCTTCCAAAATCTAGCAGAAAATCTTCTTCTCTGGACAGTAGAGACAGTTACTCCAACAAAAGCAGGACAAACTCTTTTAATACCCTTGATTTCAGAAGAAACAAGGAAAGAGCAGGTGTCCCAATACTTTAGTCAAAGTAATGTACGTTTGTGTTGATTGTACTGTATAATTCTGAGGTACTCCTCCACAGAATTCTATAGAAGTACTGGATGGAGCTCCACCACCATCATTCCAGAGAACACAGCTCAATGCTGGGGGGCTTTATACCCCTCTAGCCCACGCCTGGCATTAGACAGCATGGTGCCAATAGCGTCATCAGTGTTGATCTGCTCCAGAGAGTCCTATTCTATTGGCAGTACATCTCTTCTACATGGACTAGACAAGCTGTGTGTGTGCAATTGCACATCTGTGTCAGCAATGGGTGGGTGCAGCTAAAAGTAGCTGAATGCATTTATTAGAAGGGCACATTTGTGGCCAGATCACTCAATATTCGTTTCATCTGGCCAGAAAACCTTTCTCCAGGAGGCTTTTCCTTCTCCAGACTCTCAGGACATGGTGTCACTTCACTGTGGACAGTGCTACTGGAGCTACAGCAGCTTCTGGTTCATGGCAGGCCTGTGGCTTGGTGGTGCTTCTTGCTTCTTGCAGACGTTGGTACTGGGAAGTGGTTGCAGCTCCTGATATCTTGTTCTTATGTACAGTGGATCTTGGAATCTGCAGTTGTGTGGAAGCAGCTCAGCAGATGTTTGCGTACATCTGCAGTCATACTTCTCAGACCTGCCCTGAGCTCCTGAGAGTCCTGGTGCTCCTGGAGCTCCTCTCTCTCTCTCCGGGACGTTAGTTGGGTAATGTATTTAGAGAACAGAGAGGAGGTGCTTTATCTGCCCTGATTAAAACATCCTGAATTTAAAAGAAATCCAGAAAGAGATAGACGTTGACAGCAACACACACACACACACACACACACACACACACAGAGTGTTACAAGTGAATTATTAATGTCTGTCACAGTGTTAAGTACAAAGAGAGATGGGGTTCTGGGTTCTTAGAGAATTTTACATGATTCCACTTCCTTTCAATTATTAATGAACGTCGGCTCTCCAGCTTTATGAGGGGTGAAGGGGGAGAGTGAGAGAGCGAGATTGGACCAGAGATGAGAAGACACACACACACACACACACACACACACTCACACACACACACTCACCTCATGTGGTGATGAGTTTGCACTGTGTGTTGGAGAAGTGAGTGATTAGTGAGTGAGCTGAAAGGAGCTGATAGAGAGACTGACAGGAATAATGTGGAAGGTGGAATTAATAAGCTGAGATCTCTCTCTCTCTCTCTCTCTCTCTCTCCCTCTCTCTCTCTCTCTCTCTCTCTCTCAGACAGACATGTTGGCTGTAGTCTTGCATGTACTAAATTAGAAACTTAATTAGGTGAGTTCTGTCTCAGTACGTTAATGAACAATTTCTCACTGCTAGTTCTTTAGCTCAGTTCTGGATTCTTTTGTTCAGTTCTGGATTCTTTAGTTCAGTCTGAATTCTTTAGTTGAGTCTGGATTCCTTAGTTGAGTCTGGATACTTTAGTTCAGTCTGGATTCTTTAGTTCAGTCTGGATTCTTTAGTTCAGTCTGGATACTTTAGTTCAGTCTGGATTTCTTTAGTTGAGTCTGGATTCTTTAGTTGAGTCTGAATTCTTTTGTTCAGTGTGGATTCTTTAGTTGAGTCTGAATTCTTTAGTTCAGTCTGGATTCTTTAGTTGAGTCTGGATTCCTTAGTTGAGTCTGGATACTTTAGTTGAGTCTGGATTCTTTAGTTGAGTCTGGATACTTTAGTTGAGTCTGGATTCTTTAGTTGAGTCTGGATACTTTAGTTGAGTCTGGATTCTTTAGTTGAGTCTGGATTCTTTAGTTGAGTCCAGATTTCTTTAGTTGAGTCTGGATTCTTTAGTTGAGTCCAGATTTCTTTAGTTGAGTCTGGATACTTTAGTTCAGTGTGGATTCTTTAGTTGAGTCTGGATTCCTTAGTTGAGTCTGGATTCTTTAGTTGAGTCTGGATTCTTTAGTTCAGTGTGGATTCCTTAGTTGAGTCTGGATTATTTAGTTGAGTCTGGATTCTTTAGTTGAGTCTGGATACTTTAGTTGAGTCTGGATTCTTTAGTTGAGTCTGGATAGTTTAGTTGAGTCTGGATTCTTTAGTTGAGTCTGGATACTTTAGTTGAGTCTGAATACTTTAGTTGAGTCTGGATACTTTAGTTGAGTCTGGATTCTTTTGTTCAGTCTGGATTCTTTAGTTGAGTCTGGATAGTTTAGTTGAGTCTGGATTCTTTAGTTGAGTCTGGATACTTTAGTTGAGTCTGAATACTTTAGTTGAGTCTGGATACTTTAGTTGAGTCTGGATACTTTAGTTGAGTCTGGATTCTTTAGTTGAGTCTGAATTCTTTAGTTGAGTCCAGATTTCTTTAGTTGAGTCTGGATACTTTAGTTGAGTCTGGATTCCTTAGTTGAGTCTGGATACTTTAGTTGAGTCTGGATAGTTTAGTTGAGTCTGGATTCTTTAGTTGAGTCTGGATACTTTAGTTGAGTCTGAATACTTTAGTTGAGTCTGGATTCTTTAGTTGAGTCTGGATTCTTTTGTTCAGTTCTGGATTCTTTAGTTCAGTCTGAATTCTTTAGTTGAGTCTGGATTCCTTAGTTGAGTCTGGATACTTTAGTTGAGTCTGGATTCTTTTGTTCAGTTCTGGATTCCTTAGTTGAGTCTGGATACTTTAGTTCAGTCTGGATTCTTTAGTTCAGTCTGAATTCTTTAGTTCAGTCTGGATACTTTAGTTCAGTCTGGATTTCTTTAGTTGAGTCTGGATTCTTTAGTTGAGTCTGAATTCTTTTGTTCAGTGTGGATTCTTTAGTTGAGTCTGAATTCTTTAGTTCAGTCTGGATTCTTTAGTTGAGTCTGGATTCCTTAGTTGAGTCTGGATACTTTAGTTGAGTCTGGATTCTTTAGTTGAGTCTGGATACTTTAGTTGAGTCTGGATTCTTTAGTTGAGTCTGGATACTTTAGTTGAGTCTGGATTCTTTAGTTGAGTCTGGATTCTTTAGTTGAGTCCAGATTTCTTTAGTTGAGTCTGGATTCTTTAGTTGAGTCCAGATTTCTTTAGTTGAGTCTGGATACTTTAGTTCAGTGTGGATTCTTTAGTTGAGTCTGGATTCCTTAGTTGAGTCTGGATTCTTTAGTTGAGTCTGGATTCTTTAGTTCAGTGTGGATTCCTTAGTTGAGTCTGGATTATTTAGTTGAGTCTGGATTCTTTAGTTGAGTCTGGATACTTTAGTTGAGTCTGGATTCTTTAGTTGAGTCTGAATTCTTTAGTTGAGTCCAGATTTCTTTAGTTGAGTCTGGATACTTTAGTTGAGTCTGGATTCCTTAGTTGAGTCTGGATACTTTAGTTGAGTCTGGATAGTTTAGTTGAGTCTGGATTCTTTAGTTGAGTCTGGATACTTTAGTTGAGTCTGAATACTTTAGTTGAGTCTGGATACTTTAGTTGAGTCTGAATACTTTAGTTGAGTCTGGATTATTTAGTTCAGTTCTGGATTATTTAGTTGAGTCTGGATACTTTAGTTGAGTCTGGATACTTTAGTTGAGTCCAGATTCTTTAGTTGAATCTGAATTCTTTAGTTGAGTCTGGATTCTTTAGTTCAGTTCTGGATTCTTTAGTTCAGTTCTGGATTATTTAGTTGAGTCTGCATTCTTTAGTTGAGTCCAGATTTCTTTAGTTGAGTCTGGATTCCTTAGTTGAGTCTGGATTCTTTAGTTCAGTTCTGGATTCTTTAGTTGAGTCTGAATACTTTAGTTGAGTCCAGATTTCTTTAGTTGAGTCTGAATTCTTTAGTTGAGTCTGGGTTCTTTAGTTCAGTTCTGGATTCTTTAGTTGAGTCTGCATTTTTTAGTTAAGTCCAGATTTCTTTAGTTGAGTCTGGATTCTTTAGTTGAGTCTGGATTCCTTAGTTGAGTCTGGATTCTGTAGTTCAGTGGGTTCTGTTTAGGTTCTGTTTAGTACAGCTGAGTGTTTAGTGTGGGGTCAGCTGAGGATTGTTTAAAGTAACTCCTTAAGTGATGGAGCTTTCTTCCCATGACTGATATCAACCTGCTGTTCGTGTGGTTTGGGCTTGAGGTGAGATTTTCAGTGTCAGTATTTTATGGGGTGGAGTCTTCTTTCTAAATCTCTCTCTCTCTCTCTCTCTCTCTCTCTCTCTCTCTCTCTCTCTCTCTCTCTCTCCCTCTCTCTCTCTCTCTCTCTAAAGTAGTGTTTTATCAAAGCAGCTCAGCTTTGTTAGGAGAGGATGGAGATTATGGGGGTTTGGGGAAATCAGCTGATGAGTCACTGACGGCCGTTAGATCTTAATGAGAAGGAACCTGCAGACAGTGGGGGCAGTGTGTGTGTGTGTGTGTGTGTGTGTGTGTGTATGTGTGTGTTTGTGTTCAGTTCAAACTATAATGATGAGTTGAATTACACATTTAAATTGAAGAAACAGCATGGGGATGTTTATTAGCTTATGTGTGAGTAGAAGAAGATTGGTTCTAATATTCAACATGTTTTTATGGATCTTCTGAAACCAAACTCACATTAACATTATAGAGCATTATAGAGCGCCCCCTACATATCCAATAGTGTATTACAGTGTGTCAGCATGAGCGTGTGGATCATATGAACATTATAGAGCATTATAGAGCGCCCCCTACGCTTCCTGTAGTGTATTACAGTCTGTCAGAATGAGAGTGTGGATCATATGAACATTAAAGAGCATTATAGAGCGCCCCCTACGCTTCCTGTAGTATATTACAGTCTGTCAGAATGAGCGTGTGGATCATATGAACATTATAGAGCATTATAGAGCGCTCCCTACGCTTCCTGTAGTGTATTACAGTCTGTCAGAATGAGCGTGTGGATCATATGAACATTATAGAGCATTATAGAGCGCCCCCTACGCCTCCTGTAGTGTATTACAGTTTGTCAGAATGAGCGTGTGGATCATATGAACATTATCGAGCATTATAGAGCGCCCCCTACGCTTCCTGTA
>NW_027326656.1:12500-30000 GCF_030463535.1 Salminus brasiliensis
TCCCGCTGCTGTAAGAGAACCCGGCTATTTATATCTCGCAGAATTAAATCTGGTACTGATGTGTGATTGTGGAAAAGCAGTTCCTGCTTCCTTTGTGTGTGTCGAGGGTGTGTGTCGAGGGTGTGTGTGTGTGTGTGTGGAGATGAGGAGAAGATGACACTGCTAGAAAGAGAATAAGTAAAGAGTTATTCTTCACAGAGAAGGTCGGGTGATCAGGTGGTTAGGTGATCAGGTGATCAGGTGATCAAGTGGTCTGGTGTGATGAGCTCGTGAGATCCCAGAACACAGATTGATTTCACACACACCTAGATTTCCTTAGGGTCAGTGTGAGCGTCCACTCTGCAGCTCCTCTATACTTACACATTACCTGCACAGCACCTGTGTTACTGCGTGATTGTTTCTGTGTGATTGGTTGATTGGGTTTTAGTGACCTTGCATGAGATTGGCAGTTGGTTTCTGTGTGCTTGCATATGATTGGTTATAGAGTTACTGTGTGATTGGCTGTGATTGATTATAGTGTTGGTGTTTGATTGGCTGTGATTGGCTGTAGGTTTACTGTGTGATTGACTATGATCGGTTATAGGTTTGCTGTGTGGTTGGCTGTGATTGGCTGTAGGGTTACTGTGTGATTGACTATGAGCGGTTATAGGGTTTGCTGTGTGATTGACTATGATCGGTTATAGGGTTGCTGTGTGATTGACTATGATCGGTTATAGGTTTGCTGTGTGGTTGGCTGTGATTGGCTGTAGGGTTACTGTGTGATTGACTATGAGCGGTTATAGGGTTTGCTGTGTGATTGACTATGATCGGTTATAGGGTTGCTGTGTGATTGACTATGATCGGTTATAGGGTTGCTGTGTGATTGACTATGAGCGGTTATAGGTTTGCTGTGTGGTTGGCTGTGATTGGCTGTAGGGTTGCTGTGTGATTGACTATGATCGGTTATAGGGTTGCTGTGTGGTTGGCTGTGATTGGCTGTAGGGTTACTGTGTGATTGACTATGATCGGTTATAGGGTTGCTGTGTGATTGACTATGATCGGTTATAGGGTTGCTGTGTGGTTGGCTGTGATTGGCTGTAGGGTTACTGTGTGATTGACTATGATCGGTTATAGGGTTGCTGTGTGATTGACTATGATCGGTTATAGGGTTGCTGTGTGGTTGACTATGATCGGTTATAGGGTTGCTGTGTGATTGACTATGATCGGTTATAGGTTTGCTGTGTGGTTGGCTGTGATTGGCTGTAGGGTTGCTGTGTGGTTGACTATGATTGGTTGTAGGGTTTCAGTGACCTTGCGTGTGATTGGCCGCTATTTCTGATTCAGGCACTTGGTGGGAATCAGAGGTTATTTTGGGGGCACGATTTCGGAGCGTTATTAGGTGAGATGATTTTAGGTGGAACGCTGGTGATTGGCAGGTGATTTGTGGGGTGATGGAGGGTGTTTGGAGGGGTGATGATGAATGACAGGAGCTGACAGCATGAGAAGCTTTCACAGTGGGGAACTGAGCTAAGAGCCACTGAGCCACAAATGCCAAACTCAAATGGCATGTGCTGTGTGTGTGTGTGTGTGTGTGTGTGTGTGTGTGTGAGGGGGGGGGGGGGTAGTAAGTGGATCTTACTGTTTATTTCTCCGTATTAAACACAGTCCTGGACCAGAAACTGGTCTACACCCACCAGTCGCACTGGTTTACACCCACACTGGAGTGTGAAGAAGCTGTAGGTGTGAGGAACCTCGGTGCTGGAGCTGTTCTTGTTTATGTTAATCAATTTATTGATCTTAAAATTAGGAAAATACTGTTTACAGTGTGTTTATGGTGTATTCTGATATTTACCTATTATATGACTTATGAAAATGAAATCTCTCTCTCTCTCTCTCTCTCTCTCTCTCTCTCGCTCTCTCTCTCTCGCTCTCGCTCTCTCTCGCTCTCTCTCTCTCTCTCGCTCTCTCTCTGTTAGCTCAGTGTTTGCTCTTTAGCCCTGATGAATAATTGATCTGCTGCTGTCTTAATCATTCATATGCCATCTGTCATATTGTACTGTGTGTGTGTGTGTGTGTGTGTGTGTTTTTTTCATTAAAAAAATCCCTAACCAGCACGTAACCATAACAGGTTAGGTTAGGGTTAAGGTCAGGGTCAGAGTCAGAGTCAGGGTTAGGGTCAGGGTTAGGGTTAGGTTAGGGTTAAGGTTAGGGTCAGGGTTAAGGTTAGGGTCAGGGTCAGGGTTAGGGTTAGGGTTAAGGTTAGGGTCAGGGTTAAGGTCAGGGTCAGGGTTAAGGTTAGGGTCAGGGTCAGGGTTAGGGTTAGGGTTAAGGTTAGGGTCAGGGTTGAGGTTAGGGTCAGGGTCAGGGTTAAAGTTAGGGTCAGGGTTAAAGTTAGGGTCAGAGTCAGAGTCAGGGTCAGGTTTAGGGTTAGGGTCAGGGTCAGAGTCAGGGTCAGGGTCAGGGTCAGGGTCAGGGTCAGGGTTAGAGTTAGGGTTAGGGTTAGGGTTAGTTTAGGGTTAAGGTTAGGGTCAGGGTTAAGGTTAGGGTCAGGGTCAGGGTCAGGGTCAGGGTTAAGGTTAGGGTCAGGGTCAGGGTTAGGGTTAGGGTTAGGGTTAAGGTTAGGGTCAGGGTTGAGGTTAGGGTTAGGGTTAAGGTTAAGGTTAGGGTCAGGGTCAGGGTTAAGGTTAGGGTCAGGGTCAGGGTCAGGGTTAAAGTTAGGGTTAAAGTTAGGGTCAGAGTCAGAGTCAGGGTCAGGTTTAGGGTTAGGGTCAGAGTCAGTGTCAGAGTCAGAGTCAGGGTCAGGTTTAGGGTTAGGGTCAGGGTCAGGGTCAGGGTCAGGGTCAGGGTTAGAGTTAGGGTTAGGGTTAGGGTTAGGGTTAGTTTAGGGTTAGGGTCAGGGTCAGGGTTAGGGTTAGGGTTAGGGTTAAGGTTAGGGTCAGGGTCAGGGTTAGGGTCAGGGTTTCTGCCAGTTATCCCACCCTTTCGCAGCTCCCCCCAGCACTAGCAAAGCTCCTGACTCTAGGAGAGTAAGAGCTTATCACATGTCTGCTCCCATACGTGTGAAGCCAGACACCACCTCCTCTCTGACTGCTGCTGATGCACTTCAGCTGACCTGCTGAAGCTCCACCACACCAGCTAACAGACGCCGGTGCCGGCCAACATTGCTTTTAGAGTGATGAGGGGAGAGAGCGCCATCTACCCACCCGGAGAGAGAGCACGGCCAGTTGTGCTCTATTAGACTCCGGCTGCCGGCAAAGTGGCATGGCTTGTGATTTGTACTTGTGACCCCCGGGTAGTAGCGGTAGACCATGTTCTAGATAACAGTAAGTCCTACAGTGACAGAACACACATTAGTAAGCCTATCAGAGATTACTGGACACCTCCTCTTACTTTGAGTGTGTGTGATGACTCAGACATGCAGTGGGCAGTGGTGGCTCAGCGGTTAGAGTGCCGGGATATTGATAACAGGGTTGTGGGTTTGATTCCTGGGCTCGGCAAGCTGCCACTGTTGGGCCCTTGAGCAAGGCTCTTCACCCTCTCTGCTCCCCGGGCGCTGGAGTTGGCTGCCCACCGCTGTGTGTGTGTGTGTGTGTGTGTGTGTGTGTGTGTGTGTGTGTGTACTCACTGCCCCTAACACATGTGAGTGTGTGTTCACTACCAGATGGGTTAAATGCGGAGGACACATTTTGCTGTACAGTGACAAATACGTGCACCTTTACCTTTAGTTAGCACAATGCTAATTGGTGGGGTATAAGCATATAAGCTTCCATTACTTGCTAGCTACATTAGCCTCATAGCTCCAGTTTTTGGCCAAACTATTGCTTTAATTGCTTCTATCTTATTTAATCTTTTTTTCTGAATATGCAAAAACACAGTTTACTGTTTTTATAATTATTATTAATGTATTTCTTTATTTCTGTGATTGATTCCCTGTATCAGTGATTTCATATCACTCCATCTTTGTTTCACTAGATGAATTCCTTTCTCAGATATTACAATATTATTAAAAGTACAATAAATATATATAAAAATATATAAATTAAATATAAAATCTGACACCTAAGTGACACTCCAGATGTGACTGCAATATGCAGAACAGTAAAGTATTATGTGTGTGTGTGTGTGTGTGTGTGTGTTTATTTGTGTATGTGTGTATGTGTGTATGTGTGTGTGTGTGTGTGTATGTGTGTGTGTATTTGTGTATGTGTGTGTGTATGTGTGTATGTGTATGTGTGTGTGTGTGTATTTGTGTATGTGTGTATGTGTGTGTGTATTTGTGTATGTGTGTGTGTATGTGTGTATGTGTATGTGTGTGTGTGTGTATGTGTGTGTGTATTTGTGTATGTGTGTGTGTATGTGTGTATGTGTATGTGTGTGTGTGTGTATTTGTGTATGTGTGTATGTGTGTGTGTATTTGTGTATGTGTGTGTGTATGTGTGTATGTGTATGTGTGTGTGTGTGTATTTGTGTATGTGTGTGTGTGTGTGTGTGTGTGTGTGTGTGTGTGTGATTGGTTGCAGTCGTTCATATTCAGAAATAGCTTTACTTAAAAACATCAGTATGACTTTAATCTTCTTTATTCAGTGACGGTCAGCAATGTCTCCCAGCTTCGACTAGTGGTCTCCCTCTCAGCACGGTTAGGGATGTTAAGATGATGACCGTTGGGAGGTGGGGCCCACCGCTACGTAACAGAGGGAAATCCCTTCCCCCAGAGGGAAGTTCCCTACTACTTGGGGATAGGTAGTGCATAGGTAGTGTGAACGTCATGTGGTTATAGGTCAAAGGTCATTTTAGAAATTTCTTATGCTTTGAGAATAAATAATAATAAGGTGATTATTATTATTGTTATTATTATTATTATTGTTATTATTATTATTATTATTATTATTAATAATAATAATAATAATAATAATAATAATAATAACAATAATAAAGGTTAATCTTTATTTTACAGTTATTTATTTATTTAATTAATTAATTTACATACTAACGTATTGGAGACCTATCTGGTCAAAATAAGGTGGTTGAGACATCCCTATAAACGAACCTTCAGCCAGATAACTTATCTGTGGAGTATATTGTTGCTTATTTCTGACCCCTGGCCCTGAGTCATCTCCTGGGCCTTACGTTTGTGCTCTTGATGATGTTTGTGTCTGAATCTGAAGAATGAACAACACCCTACTCTCAGCAATGGAGGAATGAATCAGGTGTGATTGATTTACTGTACCTTTATCTCTCTGCAGGATTCTAGCCACAGCAGGAGCTCATATGAACATCCCAGTGGACCTGCGGACGCTGAGGGCAGTACGTGTGCTGAGGCCGCTGAAGCTGGTGTCTGGAATTCCCAGTATGTTTCTGATCTGCATCCAAACACTGAACACCACAGTGTCAAAAGTATTCACACTGATTCCTCAGGTAGAAGTGAGTGGAGATACGAGGGTTTAAAAGACTTCTATAGAAGCTGAAGTATCAACTGAAGCTTTTTACTCCAGTAAAAGTGTAAAAGTACTGGTTTCAGAACCACTTCAAGTAGAAAAGTAAAAGTAATGGAAGGAAAACTAAGACCGAAAGCTTAGGCCGAGCCACAGGGGTCTATAGTGCACTACCCCCCCCCCCTCCCCAAAACCCCATTTCTCTAAAAGCCATAATGAGGAGAATGATCTATTAAAATGTTGATGTTAAAAATGTTGGGCTGCACTAGGCTCCTGTTTCAGCTGCAGATCTGCCCATTGAAAATGAAGCATTTCAGTAATATCAGCTCTATTAAAGGAGTGTCTCTGTGCTCTACTGAGCATCAACATGAGCTTCATGGAGGAAAATATGAGGAGTCGTTGTCTAGAAGTTCTGTAAAGCTGCAGAAAGTCAGACTTCAGAGGCGTGTGATCAATAAGCTTTATTGGAATGTAAATGTGGGGCTCAGTCGGGACGTTTCACTGCAGCTCTCTTGAGTCTCTGCCACGGACACAGTCTTCATACTAGACTACAGACGTCTGCTGTGAGCTCGCTGGAGAGGGACGGGACGTGTGCAGGTGTGATGATCTCTTATAAACCAATAGGGAGTCAGAATAGTGTCTGTTTATACTTCTCATCCAATCAGGATCAGACTCACACTTTCCGGATGGAGAGATTTATCTGGAGAGGGTTTTTTATTGATGAAGAGCCGGAATGAAAACTAAGGGAAATGAAATAGGAGGAACGAGGCTGATTTTAAAATGAAAGGAGGAGAAAGTTCAGATAATTGGGTGAAAATGTAAGAAGTAGAAGTAAAAAGTCTGAAATATAATGAATACTCCAGTACAGTTTAGATAACCAACATTTCTACTGTAGTAAAGTAATGAAGTATTCGTACTGTGATACTTGATACCTCTGGCTTAGGGCTGAGGGCTGTAAAGTCAGGGGTCAGATATACTGGTAAAGGTATGAGATCCTTGAGGGACTTTTGGAGATTAAAACTACTATGAGGCACCTTTAAGGAATTTTATTGAAGGTTCATAACAGCACTGTACGAGGTTCCTTCACAGTTTCAAACTGAAGAACCTCCAGAAGTTCCTCAAGGATCTTCTCCTTTTAACAGTGTGGGCTCTGATTGCTAACGTAAGGCCCTAATTATTCATCTGAACTACAGAGACAGTGCTGACTAACCTGGCTGACTAGAAATGTCTGCAAAGTAGTGATACATCATCTGTGTTTTCTCATTTTCATCATAATTGTTCAACACAAATATGAAATACTTAATAATTAAATCATTTGTATTACTTTCATACTTGGGGGAAAAAAATGAAACATGCAGACAATGTAAAATAAAACGTACGAAATTAAAATTACGCACTTTTATGAATTATGAAGCTCATTTTAAGTCTCTAATGTGAGTATGTATACACCAATCAGCCATAACATTAACACCACCTCAGCTCCACTGACTGTATAGGAGCACTGTGCAGTTCTATAGTTCCAGACTGTGACCATCTGTTTCTCTGAAGACTCAGGACCCCACAGGACTGACCACCACAGAGCATGCTGTAGTATTTAGATGGTGGGTCATTCTCAGGAGTGTGTGTGTGTGTTAGTGTGTGTTGCGCTGGTATGAGTAGATCACATACAGCCTTCAAACCTGCAGCTCTTCTCTTCACAGCTGAAACTGAGACTTGGTCCAGTGCTACCTTCGTACCATTTGAGGTCACTAACTGGACTTAATGAGCTTAACTGTTAAGAAAAACGTCTAAACACTTTTGACCAGTTGTGTATATGTATCTGTGTCTTGTCTGTGTGTATCCCAGGTCTACAGATAGTGCTGAAGTCTATCATGAAAGCCATGGTACCCCTGCTACAGATTGGGCTGCTGCTGTTCTTCGCCATCCTCATGTTCGCCATCATTGGTCTGGAGTTCTACAGCGGACGCCTGCACAACACGTGCTTACCAGCTCCAGATATACGGGGTAACACATACACACCTGCAGACACACACATAATGATCATTAGGGATCTGATAGCCAACCATAAACTCTCCAAGGGTGTAGATCACAAGGACCAGACTCGGGCGGTCCTCCACTCCACTAGCTTGGATCAAACCCTCTTTAAATGGACCCCTGAATGCATGAAACCAGAAGATTAAATGGGCCAGATTTGGCCAGCATGCCTCTGTGGAACCACAGCCATAACATTATGGCATTCATGGCTCGATGGTCCGAGCTGTTTTGGTATTAGTCAGGTGGTTTTAATGTTATGGCTGGATACTGTGAGCTACACATGGGTCACATGAGTTCCCCCAGAGTTCGAATGCCACAGTGAACACAAAGAAATGCTGTCACAGCTTGGACAGTTTTGGTCCACAGTACACTTGTCATGGCCATAGCTGCCCTTACGTGCCTTAACTGGGCAGTTTTTGGCCCAGATCTGTCTGCTAACTGGGGTTGCGTTTAAGAAACCCTTAGCGTGAGTCGATTGGAATAACGGTAAATCTCCAGGGCATCTATTTTTAAGTTCCTTCACCCACAGACAGACACTGGCCTTGGCTGTGGGATGCGAGCTCTTTTGGCTTAGCAGTCACTGTCCCCTTGCCAGGCACAGAAGGCCTACCTTGTGTCTGGCAGTGAGTAGTTCAATATCTGCGGTCTTGTTGTCAGTCCAGCCCTGATATTTCTTATCCTGGTAGTCCTGGACTTTAGCATGTTCCAGTATCCAACACCCCCAGGGAAAACCTCACCTTGGAGGGTTTGGAAGAATTGCAACCCTTAACTCTCCCAGATTGTCAGAGTTAACCTCTAAAGGAGGGCTAAGCTTCTTAGGGGTCCAAGCACTGCATATGCTTGTAATTTTATGTACTTGCTACATTTCCTCCAAAAAAAAAACAAGTTCTGGAAGTCATTCAAGCACCAACTTTGGAGGTTACCTGATTACAGTGCCAGCTTCCCAAGGGGTCAAGGATTCATGGAGACTTTATTGTCAATCACATCACATTGGTGGTTGGTGTGGCGCAACAGATAACACTACTACCTGCCAGTGAGCTACTACACCACGTGGGGAAACTGGGGTTCGATTCCCAGTCTGGGTGACTATGCTGCGCTACGCTAATAGGAGTCCTTGGGCAAGACTCCTAACACTAGGTTGGCCCTCCTCTGTAATATGAGTAACCTTGTAAGTCGCTCTGGATAAGAGCATCAGCTAAATGCCATAAATGTAAATGTAATGGGGATAGAACAAAATTGAGACCTCAAGGTCCCAGTTCCACCCAAACAGCAATTATGAATAAATAAAATAATAAAATAAATTAAGAAAATAAGAGGGGTAGACATAAATAGGGAAGGGCATTTTAAAAGTAGCAGCAATCTAATCACAATATGAGATGAAGTGGCAGCTGGGATGCATCCAGAATGCTTGAACCTGTTATCTGCCTGAAGAGGTGATGGTAAATGTTCTCCTACAGAGCCCCCCTCCTACATGTGACCTACTTGTGGTCTCTGGGACTGAAGTTCCTAAGGATGATTTTGTATTTCTCAGAGACTCCTGTGTGAGCATGGTCCAGGCTGGTGTAGAGGGCGTTCCTTCTTTTTGGTAGGAATGGCCCGTCTGGTTCTAGCCCAGCTTTTGACCCAACAGGTCATGAAACCCTCAGTTGAGACCCAAACTTCTTGTTTCTTGGGCTTTTTAATGGGTTTTCTCGCCACTTTTGTGAGGTCCGTATTTTAGCCCGGGAGGTTGATTCGAGACGCATTTATTGCCATTTTAGACCTCTGCCTAAAACCTTTGTGAAGTTGGCAATGGCAGTTTTTGACATTCTAGAAGAATGTGTCCTCATTTCTCCTCCTTCAGCTTGTCCTGTTCTGTAAGGCTGCAATTTCAGTCTGAAAGCTTGACAGTTTACTTGCAGCACAGGTTGTTAGGCAAGGAGCTCCATCCAGCTCTCATCACCGTTTCCTTGTTGCCACTAGGTCAGGTTGACATCCAAAGCTGGTTCATCTGCTCCATAGAGTCCTATTGTTATGGCAGTACTTTTCTACAGGGACTAGACAAGCTGGTGTGCAATTGCACATCTATGTCAGCAATGGGTGCAACTGAATGCAATCGTTTGAAGACATGTCCACAAACTTTTGGACGTGTAGTTTACTTCTGCTGAATATGCTAACAGTGTTCTTGTTGTTTTCTTCCAGAATAAAGAAAGTAAAAGTGGTGTGTGTGTGTGTGTGTGTGTGTGTCTCATAGAGAATGATACAGTGGCTGTGTGGAAGTTGGAGTTCCCCTGCGGTTTCAGACCGTGTCCGAATAAGTATATCTGCACTGATTCGTGGATTGGGCCCAATGATGGAATCACCCAGTTTGATAACATCCTCTTCGCTGTGCTGACCGTCTTTCAGTGCATCACCATGGAGGGCTGGACCACCGTGCTTTATAACGTAAGCGACGTCTCAGAACATCTCTCAGTGCCCTTCTTGAAAGGTGCAAGGATTTAGAGAGTCATATACTGGCCATATCCAAACATGGCCAGGCAAGAGGGATGCAGTCAGCTCTGTTAAAAGTGGATCATCATGTAATTTAATACATATGTTAGTTTTTTGAGACCTCTGCAACATCAGTGTGATAATTATATTATTATTGATTAAATCATATTAAGTAAGAAACAATAATAACTACATAATAAATGCAATTTATTCACAGCAATAAATGTTTTCTGCCTCATGGTGGATCATGGATGCACAAAATGCTTCAGAAAAATAAATACAGATTTATTAGTTATTAATGAATTATTGTATTAAGAATAATAATACAATAATAAGAAGGATTATTGATTAGAGGGTTGTGAGTTCGATACCCTACTTTGCAAAGTTGCCACTGTTGGGGTATCGAACCCACAACCCTGTCATCAACAGCCCAGAGCTTTGACCACTGAGCCACCACTGCCCATATGTTTTTCAGTAAATGGTCATGAGGTCAAATAAACAGAAATTGCTGGCAATTATTAAATGGTCAGACTTTAAGGGTTCGATAATGAAATCAAGAGGCAGTAGAAGCAAGTTCCTGTTTACATTATGTTTCACTGTTTGCCCAAAGTAAGTGAATTATGTTTATTATGCTTGTTTGAGAGGTTCGAGTCCCGCTGTATGTTTAAAAGAACATACTGAATCTCATGAGCCTCTTTCATTTCGTTCCTCTGTACTCTGGCTCTGGGCTCTTTAACAGTCTATTCTGGGTAGTGTGGGATGTAATTCATACTGCAGAACTGTTTGGGACAGAACTAAAGGGAAGTGAGAGTTCAGAGTTTTAAGACTGATGATTAAGACGGTGTGTTTTCTCTATGCAGGCTAACGATGCTTTGGGTCCCTCATACAACTGGCTGTACTTCATTCCACTCATCATAATCGGATCCTTCTTTGTGCTGAACTTGGTGCTGGGAGTCCTGTCGGGGTAAGTGTTGGTTCTAAGCAAGTGTTGGTTTAAAATGAGTGTGGATCTAGGCAAGTGTCAGTTCTGGGAAAGTGTCAGTTCTGGATTAATATCAGTTCTGGATGAGTGTCAGTTCTGGATGAGTGTCAGTTCTGGATGAATATCAGTTCTGGATGAGTGTCAGTTCTGGGAAAGTGTCAGTTCTGGATGAATATCAGTTCTGGATGAGTGTCAGTTCTGGATGAATATCAGTTCTGGATGAATATCAGTTCTGGATGAGTGTCAGTTCTGGGAAAGTATCAGTTCTGGATGAGTGTCAGTTCTGGATGAATATCAGTTCTGGACGAGTGTCAGTTCTGGATGAATATCAGTTCTGGATGAGTGTCAGTTCTGGATGAATATCAGTTCTGGATGAGTGTCAGTTCTGGGAAAGTATCAGTTCTGGATGAGTGTCAGTTCTGGATGAATATCAGTTCTGGATGAGTGTCAGTTCTGGATGAATATCAGTTCTGGGAAAATATCAGTTCTGGATGAATATCAGTTCTGGATGAGTGTCAGTTCTGGGAAAGTATCAGTTCTGGATGAATATCAGTTCTGGATGAGAATCAGTTCTGGATGAGTGTCAGTTCTGGATGAGTATCAGTTCTGGATGAGTGTCTCTGGTGGGTGTCAGTGTCCAATCTCTGTTCAGGTTGACTGTCAGATCTAGGCAAGTGTCAATCTGAGAGTGTCAGTTTGGGGTAAGTGTTGGATATAAGCATCAGGAATCGGGCTAGTGAGATTCTGTCGGTTCTGGCTGAGTATAAGACACACTCTAGGTGTGTGTTGGTTCTGGGTAAGTGTCAGATCTGGGATAGTAACATTCTGGGCAAATATTGGTCGCAGGCGAGTGTTTGATCTGGGCAAGTGTTAGTTCTGAGTAAGTGTCGGTTCTGGAAGAATGTCTGATCTAAGCAAGTGGTGGCTCTGGCCAGGGGTCATAGCTGATTGCCTTTCAGTTTTGGGCGAATGTCTAATTTGGGCAGGTTTGAGTTCTGGACAACTGTTGGTTTTGGGTCATTGTCAGGTCTATATCAATTCTGGACCCAAGCAAATATTGCTTCTTGTCAACTGTCAGATTTGGACAAGTATCTGATCTAGCTGATTGTCCTTTCTGGGCCAGTGTCTGATCTGGACACATGTCGGTTCTAGATAAGCTCTGTATGGTGAGTGTGTATCACTGTTTCGCTGGAGATGTTTACATGCTTGCATGTGTGTGTTTTGTCATGTGTGTGTGTGTGTGTGTGTGTGTGCTTGCATGCTCCTGCAGGGAGTTTGCGAAGGAGAGGGAGCGAGTGGAAAACCGCCGGGCGTTTATGAAGTTGCGGCGGCAGCAGCAGATCGAGCGCGAGCTGAATGGGTATAGAGCCTGGATCGACAGGGCAGGTGCTGCTCTGCGTCTCTAGCCCTCACAGCTCACACAGATTTCTACAGCAGTCTAGACCTCTGGAATGAAGTTCCACCTATTGGTTCTTATTTGATTTCAATTTTGCCATTGAAAGTTACGTATATCTAAAATAGTGAGCTCATAAATGCTGATCTTCTTCACCACCAGCTTCAACCATCAAGATCAGACCAGACTAAACGTCTGAGGTTTAAATAAGACACTAAGACTCCTCCAGAATAATCCTCTCCAACCATGTTCTGATCTTCAGTGCATTCACCACTGGTCTTTGTCTGAGTCTGAAGGGTGTTCGCTCATTGTGTTTTCAGAAGAGGTGATGCTGGCTGAGGAGAATAAGAACTCTGGACCATCTGCTCTGGACGGTGAGTATATCAAACAGCCTCTGCACTTCCACAGTCTCATCCTAGTCTTCCAAGAGTCTTCTCAGAAATTCTCACAAATACACTCCATGTCCAAAAGGTTTGTGGACACTCCTTCTAATGAAGGCGTTCAGTTAATTAAAGTTGCACCTGTTGCAAATGCACACACACTGAACCTATTGGCACCTAATGCCTAATGCCTAATGCCAGGCCTGGGTTGTGTTCTCTGGAATGATGGATGGTGGTGGAGCTCCAGCCAATACTTTTTGATGGGATGAGTTGGGGAGTTGGGGATGATGAGGTGGAGTAGTGATCATCATCCAACATTCTGACCTCACTAACGCTCTTGTTGAATGCAATCAAACCCTCACAACAATGCTCCTCCTCCAAAATCTAGTAGAACTTCTTCTTCTCTGGACAGTAGAAACAGTCACTCCAACAAAAGCAGGATCAGCTCTTTTTAATACCCTTGATTTCACAAGAAACAATGAATGAGAAGGTGTCCCAATACTTTTGTCATTTCAATTTATAGTATTTTAAGCAAAATAAAGTCCAAAAGGATATGTCTGAGGAGCAGAAAAAAGTTCTAAAACTCCAACCTTCTGACTCACTAAATGCTCTCATGTTTTTCTGGACAGTGCTGAAGAGAGCCACCACCATAAAGAGGCGAGGTGTGGACGCCATCAGGCGTGGTCCAGAGGAGCAGTACGCAGACATCGCTTCTGTTGGTAAGAACAGAGTATCTGATGCTGTAGGTAAGATTATCACTCTGGCGAATAAAACCAGGTTACACATCAGCTCTGAGAGAAGTGTCTAGAGTCGTCTTCTCTGTTGGCTTTCTCAGGAGTGCCTCTGAACAGGGCGAGTATCCGCAGTGCTAAACGAGGACCCACAGCGTATTTTCGGAGGAAAGAGAGAATGCTACGTATCTCCATCCGCCGAATGGTGAAAACGCACACCTTCTACTGGACCGTGCTGGGCCTGGTGGCCCTCAACACCCTCTGTGTGGCCATAGTCCATCATAAGCAGCCACCCTTGCTGTCCAGTTTCCTCTGTAAGTGCACATTTGGGTTTACTGCAGCCAGACCTTCAAGTCCTACAAGGTCAAGGTCTGTCGTATTTCTGATGTCCCTGTTCCCAGATTTCCAGAGCTTACACAGTTTGCGTCCACACTGCATCTGTATCACACTGTATATCCAGAGTATAACATACCACAGGGTCAGAGGTGTCAAAAGTATTGACATGGGTTTAAAAGACTTAAGCTTAAGCTTTTTACTCCAGTAAAAGCATTTCAGTAATATCAGCTCTATTAAAGGAGCGTCTCTGTGCTCTACTGAGCATTAACATGAGCTTCATGGAGGAAAATATGAGGAGTCGTTGTCTAGAAGTTCTGTAAAGCTGCAGAAAGTCAGACTTCAGAGGCGTGTGATCAATAAGCTTTATTGGAATGTAAATGTGGGGCTCAGTCGGGACGTTTCACTGCAGTTCTCTTGAGTCTCTGCCACGGACACAGTCTTCATACTAGACTACAGACGTCTGCTGTGAGCTGCTGGAGAGTGACGGGACGTGTGCAGGTGTGATGATCTCTTATAAACCAATAGGGAGTCAGAATGGAGTCTGTTTATGCTTCTCATCCAACCACGATCAGACTCCCACTTTCCAGATGGATTTTTATTTATTTATTTATCAATTATTTATTTGTTTTGAAGGATGACGAGCCGGAATGAAAACAAATGTAAACTATTCTAATGACTCTAGAAAACATGGACAGGTCTAGCGCCTCTGCTGGCCGGTTGCAGTATGACATGTAGCTCAGCATCTTCTCTAGTATTACGTAACTGTGACATCTGGGCATTTTTGCATTTCTTGTTACAGATTATGCCGAGTTCCTGTTTCTGGGTCTGTTTCTGACTGAGATGTTTCTGAAGATGTACGGCCTCGGCCCCCGACTCTACTTCCACTCCTCGTTTAACTGCTTCGACTGTGGGGTGAGTCACCTGGCCGCTTGGAGAAGAGGTTCACTGCGTTGGACCATAATCCAGAATCCTGGATATCACAATTATGACCATTGTGATCTGTATGAGTACAGTAAATGTGTTGCAGAAGCTGAAGCTGATGCACTTACAAATATACTACCTATAATAATTTGAGACGGTCCCTGGCCCTAAAGCCCTGAAGCAAAATGAATAATACACCTTAGTGTGTAATAAGGCTGTCTCAGACCGCTCTACAGATGTACGAGCGGTGAGACACGATATTACTTGTGTGAGACCTGACACTGTGGTCAGGGGATGTCTATAAATGAACACTGTACCTCATAGATGGCTGCAGCCCCACGTTCAACCAGAGCTGCTCAACAACCACGACCTGACCTCTACTTTGATCTCTTCTGCTGTGGACAGTAGATGTGGTAGTAATACTTACCCAGTGTCCAGTGTGGGGAGGCTGGTGTCTTGCCCTGGTTTGCATAAAATAGATCCATTAATGTAGGATATGGTTTTAAACCAGGTGATGTTACGTTCGATGATATTTTAACCATCCACGTTTCCACGGTCACCGGACACAGGCCCAGTATCCTCAGTATGACTGTACACTGATACACTTTTTATTAGATTAATGAGCAACATCACTGCAGGCTGTGTCGCTTAACAGAGCATTCACCGTTTGTACGCATTGTGAAAGTGTGCTGTGTGTATTCATGTGTTGTGTGTATGTGTGTTGTGTAGGTGATTGTAGGCAGTATCTTTGAGGTGATCTGGGGCTTCTTCAGGCCGGGCATGTCCTTCGGCATCAGCGTCCTGCGCGCCCTCCGACTGCTCCGAATCTTCAAAATCACCAAGTGAGTGCAGGAGAACAGATGTAGTGTTGTGTGTGTAAAGGTGCTGAGTGCAAAGGTGTATGTTTAAAGGTGTTGCATGTAAAGTAGTTGTTATGTGTAAAGTTGTGTTGAGCATGAAAGTGCCATGTGCAGAGGTGTTGCCTGTAAAGTAATTGTCTTGTGTAAAGTTGTTGTCACGTGTAAAGCTTTCCAAGTGAAGTTATGTGTAAAGTTGTGCATAAAACTGCCATGTGTAAAGGTGTATGTTCAAAGATGTTGCATGTAAAGAAGTTATGTGTAAAGTTGTGTGCAAAGCTTTCCAAGTGAAGTTATGTGTAAAGTTGTGTGTAAAGCTGCTGAGTGCAAAGGTGTATGTGCAAAGGTGTTGCATGTAAAGTAATTGTTATGTGTAAAGCTGCATGTAAAGTTGTGCAGAGCATGAAAATGCCATGTGCAGAGGTGTTGTCTGTAAAGTAGTTGTCTTGTGTAAAGTTGTAAGTGAAGTTCTTGTGTATAAAACTGAGATGTGTAAAGCTGTGTGTAAAACCGGCATGTGTGAAGTTATTGTGTATATCCATTGTTATATGTAAAGGTGGCATGCGTAAAGTGTAAAGTGGCTTCTGGGTTAAAAGGTTGCTGTCTTGTATGTACAGCGGTTGCCATTGGTGAAACTTCTATACAGAAAATTGTTGTCATGTAAAGTTCTTGTGTGTAAATGTGCTGTGTTAAAAGTGTCATGTGTAAAGCTGTTGTTTATGTGTAAAGTTACCATGTGTAACATTGCTGTGTGTAAAGCTGTGCTGTGTGTAAAGTTGCAGTCCTGTGTAAAGTAGCCATATGCAAATTGTTGTGTAAAGTGTAAAGGTCCCTTGTGTCAAGTTGCTGTGTATTGTTGGTTCTCAGGTACTGGGCGTCATTGAGGAACCTAGTGGTGTCTCTGATGAATTCCATGAAGTCCATCATCAGCCTGCTCTTCCTCCTCTTCCTCTTCATCGTGGTGTTTGCTTTGCTGGGCATGCAGCTGTTCGGGGGCCGGTGAGTGTGTGTGTGTAATGGAGTGAATGGAATAGTCTCCCACTGTCCCAGTGTTAGCAGTGTTAGCAGTGTTAATGGCATTCAGGGGTGTCTTTGCCTTTATGAAGCCCACTGGACGTCCATCTAACAGCTGCCACCTTCTCCTGCAGGTTCACCTTTGAGGATTACACTCCCACTAACTTTGATACGTTTCCAGCTGCCATCATGACTGTGTTTCAGGTATGGATCTGGTGTAAAGCCTCTCTATTTTGTCCAGTCAGCTGATAAGCTCTTAAAGAAGCGATGCAAAAATGAATCCAGCTCAATTAAACTCAATTAAATTAAAAAGTCAATTAAAAAAGTTTATATAGTCCTCATCTGGACCTCTAAACAAAGGCTAATCCATCACATATTCCTGTTGTCCAATGGGCTTGATATAGTTCTGCTAGTATTCAATCAAAAAGCACGCCCATGTGTCGCACTCCCACATCCAAATCTGACTGGTCAGCAGCTCTTCCAAAAAGTCATCACCACGCCCCCGACAAAATGACATCATCACATCTTTGCCGAGCTCTCACCTCTCTCCTTCACCCCACTGCAAACACCCCACTCCCCCCCACTCCCCTCCAAGGTCCTCCAACTACTTATTATCCTACTCATATTTCAGGCTGGTGGTCTCAACTCTAGCGGTCTCCTCCTAAAGCCTGGTTAGTTCATAAGCTTTTTAAATGTTTTTATGCAAATCTCTCCATCATTGCATCCATCAGTGAATCTGGTCATGGTTGAATGGTGAGAATTTAGTAGATGGACGTGAGAAACCGTGAAGCTCAAACACTGCTGTTCCTCCTCCTGCTTCTAAAGAACCTCCAGCAGAACCAGAACAGTGCTCTAAAACAGGCCATTTCCAAACCTCCAGAACTGTTACATCACAGTCTGTAACATTTACATAAACCCCGCCCACTAGAGAGCGCTCCAGTCAAAGCTGGTGAAGTGTTAAAACTGTAAAAC
>NW_027326656.1:35000-55295 GCF_030463535.1 Salminus brasiliensis
TGTGGTCTGAAGATAGTCATGCCTTCATTGGTGTGAGTCCACCACAGGTTTACAGATGCTGGTGAACGTTCCCAACCATCTTTTGAACTGATGGAGCTCTGCGGATGAGTGAAACGTCCTGTAGGAGCTTTTGTGAGGGTTCTGTGACTGGTTTTGCTGGTTAGAGGGATGGAACGATATGTGTAAATGGTATAAATTGTTGGTTCTAGTGGGACGAGGCGATTCTACAGTGCGTAAATTGGGAAAACAGCTGGTTGTGATTTGCTGTTGTGTTTTCTTTGAAGTTCTGTCAGGGTAATGGCTGAGAGTGACAGCATGGATGATCATAATTCACACACTATGTGTCCAAAAATCTTCAGACGGCCCTTCTATTATATATTTTTGGTCACTTTAAGCTGACACAAGCATTCTATTGTGCATACACAGCATACACTGTAGAAAGAGATGCTCTTGAGCAGCTGTTCATGAGCTGTGTCTGGGCTAGAGGGGTATAATGTTCCCCAGCATTGAGCTGTGGGGTTCTCTGGAGTGATGATGGAGCTCCATCATCGAGTTTCTACTGTAATACTCTTGATTTCAGAAGAAACTCTGGAGGAGCGGGCGTCTATAAACTTTTGGACATAGTGTATCCCTGTTAAAACCTGTGAACACTTAAGAAAACTTGGGATGTGGAAGGAAACCCTGGTTTGTGTTCTTGGCTGAAGAAGCTCTGATGTGAGCTCAGGATAGAGAGGCTTTGTGAGAAATAAATCTGAGGGCTGTGAAAGTCGTGTGAGAGGCGTTCCTGGAAGTCGTACAGCGCGTCCTTATTGATAGATTACATTTATCACATCATTTGAGCCATTGCACGGTAATTTGCCATGAATTCAATGGCATGTTGTCATGACAACCGGCAGGCTTCCCAGTCGATGCGGGGATGAGTTGTCATAGAGACGCTTCTCCAGCATGTAGGGGAGGATTATTGAGCGTTTGACGGTGCAGATTTCTGCACTGTGATCTTAGAGCTCAGCTATAAAGCGTCTGTTCTTGGCCTCAGTCACGGTCAGTATCCGGATATTTCTGAAAATGCTTTTTTTTTCCCAAAAAAAATCTCCACCCACACCAACAGTTTGTTTGTGAAAAGCTTTCCGTCCAAACCAGAGTGCAAGAACGTCTCGAAACCATGAGCATGCATCCTAAACACCTCGAGGAGAGCATTATGAGGGTGCTTAATGTTGTGAAGAGCAGCTATGGAGCTCTACACCAGCTGTGGACATGTGCTAAACATGCAGTGGATCAATAATGATCATCTGCAACCACTGACTGTAGAAAACAACCAGAGTCTGCTCAGTAGAGAGAGACCAGAGGCGGAGCCAGACTCACCTACTCAGACCGAGCCTCAGTGTCTCAGACCGCCTTCACTGAGCTTCCAGTGCAGAAGCAGAGTGGATTTCCCCCTGGAAAGTGCAGCTCATGTAAGTCCCTCTACAGCTCAGCTCCTCCTTGTACTGACCAGAGAGGACGCCATGCAGGTCCTGCTGCAGACGACCAGACTGTCTCCTCCAGACAAGGCTGTCTGTCAATCACTGCATTCCTAAGTGTAGCCCCGCCTTCTTACGATAGAGCAGAGTAAGGGAAATAAAAATGGCTCCATGTTATTTGACCAGGGCGCTTCATTAGATGTTTTCAGAAATATCTGTGTATGAGAGCTCTGAGCAGATGTGTGTGTGGGGCTGACGGTGCAGGTCAGGGTTTAACATGAGCTAAACTGGTGGACCGAGAGTGGACACCCGCAACTCCTGAGACGAGCCTGCGTACAGCTGCATGTCTGTTGGAATTAAAGCACTGCATGGCTGTAATGTTGGCCTCCTGACACCGAGCATGTGCTAAGTGAGCCCTCCCAGTGACTCGGGGTGGGAGAGTGTGGTTTGCACCTGACGACTGACGACTGCTCTCTGGTCAGTTTAGACTGATCAGTGTGAGCACAGGTCTGTGGTATTTAGACACACCCAAACAGCACGCTAAGGGCCTGACCTCTGTCAGAAAGCGTGGGTTCAGTCCGAATGCCATGGCGTCTCTCGTTTTCTGTGTGTGTGTGTTGTTGTTTTTTCATCTCGTCACTGAGCTGAGAATGCAACAGTGGCCCTGAAGGTTGAACTTTGCACGAATGGCATTTGGATCCTGCATGTGGAGAAGAGAGGAGGCATGAAACTGCTCGAGAACCACTCTGAGAAGTGAGCGCATGTTCCCCGGTTAGCATGAGATACAGATAAAACCTGCTGCATTGCTCAAGTGAAGCTGTAGGACCTGAAAGTTGAAGGTGTTCTCTCTTTTTCTCAGTGTGTGTGTGTGTGTGTGTGTGTGTGTTAATGCTTCTGCATATGGATACCATTTATATCTGTTTTATATCTGTGCCATGTTCCCGAATGTCTCTTAACATTCCAAAAAAATCCAGATGATTGTGTACGTTGCTCCTGATCTAATGCTGCTGTCATCCTGTTGTCATGTGACGCTTTTGCTGCCCAGTCACCCAGACCAAAACCAGTATATCTCAACCTGAAGAAACCAGTGGCTGATGTGGACGGTGAACAGTTACACCTACTCAGTTCCATGTACTCAAGTAAAAGCCGTCGCACTTCCCAGTGGTGTTCCCAAACCCAATCGCAATTTGCTCATTCCTAGTCCTACCACTATCTAGAGCGCCCCCTACCATACAATGCTACCAGCTGGCACGGTCTTCCTCCGAGATACGTGAAGAAGCTCCACTCCTTTTTTTCAAACTGCTGGACACCACTGGAGCTCAACACGCTATATAATATATTATTATGAGCTCCCCGGACAAAAACATTAGTCACCTAAGGTGGTAGTAACTTCAGGCTCCTGCAGATGGCGCTGCACGAGGATAATGGGGCAGTAAATACCTGCCGGGTGTGTGACAGGGATTCACTGTACCACCTCTTCTCAATCTATGAGTCCTGTCACACATCCCGTGGGGATTCATAGCCCCAGCATCCTTGTGCAGCGCCCTCTGCAGGGGCCTGAGGCTACTACCACCTCTTACGCATAAGCTATTTAAAAAAAAAAAAACACATACAGAGTCTTGTCCATTGTAATGTAATATTATTACAATATATATGTAATATAATATTATGTAATATTATTTTTTACCAATAATGTAATACATTATTATTGGGTGTTATTACATTTGTGACTCAGTAAAGACGTAATAGCTAGGTTGTTATTCTGTTCTGGGTCTGTTAATCGGGAGGACAGCTCTGTTGGGATTGGCCAACTGTTTGGTAGATTTCTCCTCTGATAATGTCCTGAAAAGTCCTAAAAAGTCCCGAAAAGTCCAGAAAAGTCCAGAAAAGTCCAGAAAATTTTTATTCAATTTGGTCAAATTTCTTTTACGTCACTATTTCACAGAAGTTGCGGTACTTTTACTTGAGTATGTGCGGTATCGGTACAGTTCGGTCCGCTCAGATTTGGTACGCACTGACAAGCCATTGTTTAAATTTATTCGCTTGTCTGATTTGCATCATGCGAATTCAATTATTAAGTAATACATAATCCGCATTTACTTTACTGTACCGCCTCCCTCCCACACCACTCGTATTTAACCACCCCGCCCCCTTTTTCTGACTGTAGCTGTGGTCAGTTTTGGACTGTGTTGCTGGGCTTGTACTGTCTTTGTTCACAAAAGCACTAATGTCTTGTTTTCAACCAACCGCTCATTGATTACACGGACCACACAAGAGTTCCAGTGCCAGTAAGTAACACTGTCTGTTCATTCCAATTCCTGCCTCCGGGTGAAGCTTTCTGTTCTGCCATTTTATCGAACGCCTCACCTCACTGTCACTCTCCAGTCTGATCATTGGTTGCATTTGTTTCTGGATTCGTTTCTGAACGTCTTCTTTTGATGTGCCATTCTGAACAGACTCTTCTCCCGACTCTTCTTTTGATTTCTGTTTTCTTTTCGATTCACATCGACACCTCAAATCAGTCCAGTTCATTTCCATCCCAGCGACCTGAGCCGGCTGGGCGGTGGCGTACATCCCAAACTCTGAAACGTCACGACAGTCGACCCTTTCTACAAAGTGTCCCCAAACCGCTGTGAGAAACCAGTGAAACCAGTGTGGAACTGGGCTGAAATAGAGATAATCCCATAAGAAATACCTGTGGGCATCTCGACTGACCATCTCTGGAAATAATGTCACTTTTCTCAATAAATCGTGGGGCAAAAGGTCGGCCTTTTTCGGTATTTTTTTTAGTTGTTTCTGAGATATTGCAGCGTGAAAATAAATGCTATGGAAATGGATGCAAACTTTTTTCAAGTCATAAGTTTTGAACTGTTAAGGCTTGATGTGGGAACTCATCAGGAACTCTCTGAAGTAAGGTGTTTAACTGCCAAAACTGTAAATGTAGAGATGAATCTGCTTTTTTACCTAATTATCGGAACCTTTAAAAACATTTATTTTATTTAATAATTAAAAATAATACAGAAATAAATAAAAATAATTAAATAAATAAATGAATAAATAAAATAATTCATTTATTTATTTATTTTTAATATCTCTTAACTTATAACAATTGTTGCACCGATACCAGTACCGTAACGATATCAGCGATGATACTGGCACTTACTCAGAGTATCGTTATCAGCAATAGAGAGCACCAAGACCATAAAGCTTACTGACACCCTACTTTTATTTTCTTATTTTTTCCATAAAATATTTTTGTTTAAATGTTTAAACAGCCCGTAGAACCCAGTCATAAATAGTTATTATCTTTAACAGACATTTAATGAACTTTCTGTTTCCATGTAACTTTTCATATGTGCAGCTCCTCAACCAGTAAACACTGCTCTTTCAAGCTTATTAGATATTATTATTTAGGGTAAGATATGCAAAAGCACATCCTGTAAAAATATTACATTATAAAAATCAGGATTTAGAGCCATCTATCCAGTACTGAAGTCGTAGTTGGTATCAGTATCGCAGCTTGGCGTCGGAAATGAAACAGTGGTATTGGGGCATCCCTACCTATAACTGAGGTCACAGTAATGCACCTAAGTTATATCACTGTAAGATAAATACTCTTATATGTGTAATAAATAAATATGCAGTATGTCATAAATACAAACAGTTTGGAAGGTCTGGTGTGCTTCATGTGGTGATATAGAAGATCTAAAATCTCTGGTAAATCTTTTTTTTTTATCTTTCTGGTAAAATACACCATAAACCAAAAATACAAATTGTAGACATTTAGCGTTAACAGGTCAAAAGGATTGACTAACTTAAAAAATTGAAAGTCATATCCACACTTTTGGGTTTTAATGGTGTGTATGGTGTCTGTTTGTTAAACTGTACCTGAGTCATAAAGCCTGAAAAATAGACATGTACACTGTATTGGGTTCTACTGCTTAAAAAGGAAGTTCTTTAAGGGTTCTTTAGTGGAGTTAAGAATTTATATATATATATATATATATATATATATATATATATATATATATATATATATATATACATAGCAGTGGTTCTCAGTGAGTTCAGTAAAACGACTGAGAGGCCGGGTATAGCACCAGGAAAGGTTCCACTATTTACGGCCCTTCACTGTATTTAGTAGTTTTGCCAAGAGTGCTATTGTAAAGCCTTTATCTCAGAACCTAAGGGAGATACACACCTAATATTTGGTAGACCATCTATTGAAGAAGGTGACATTATTTCCTAGAAGTATTCAACAAATCTGAGAAGGTCAGCTGGTCAAGATTTGGGATGGATTTGCCCGTATTGTCCAAAGTTTATATAATGACAAAAGTTTTGGGTCACTTTTAGAAAGGGTTCGTTTACGTAGTTGATTTTACTCTGCAGTTGAAGCTGTACTTAGCACTGTCATTATATTAGAAATTCAGTTAGTCATTTAGATCTGTGGTTCTGAGCAACTCGATCCTTACATCCCTCCAGATGGTCCAGAGAACTGCTCCCAGTAGACTCGCACCAGGTACTCAGTGTTCTTAATGACATGGTTCAGATCTGCTGGGAGAGGATAAATGAGAGCCACCTGCTGGGCCCTGAGGACCGAGTTGGGATACGGTCATTAATGCCTGTGTAATGAGACAGATAGGTGTTTGCTGTTCCTGCAGGAGAAATGTGTCTTTGTCCTGACTGTGTTCTCTGTGTTTCTCTCTCAGGAGGAGGAGAAGGCCCTACCTGTACAGGAAGCGAGCAATCCACCGCAGCCGAGCGGCCTACTCTCTGGAGGAGTCAGACGCTCCTCCACTCAATGCCTCTAACTCTTTCATGTCCAGGAGAGAGAGGAGACGCCGGTTGACCATGTCCGTGTGGGAGCAGAGGACCAGCCAACTGCGACGCCACCGGCAGATGTCCAGCCGGGAGGTCCTGTACACCAGCACCAACGAGGAAAGGGATGGTCCAGGGGCTCTGCAGCCCTCACACAGCGTCCGCCGAAGTACCGAGACGTCCAGACAAACGTCCCACAGCCTCAGACTACCCACAGAGAAGGACGTGCAGACGTCCCTCACCACAAGGCGATCCTCAGATGTTGCTACTCTGGTGCTGCCGCCCCTGGACCTGTCATTGGGCGAGGAGGATGTTTCCATATCCCTCCCGGAACCGCCCATGGCCACAGATGTCCCTACTGTCCCAGACATAACATCGGGGCTGCAGTTGCCTGAGTCAGAAACCTCCCTCGGAGGTTCTCAGGCGCTCGGTGGCCGTCTGAGGCTGAACGGAGAGAGGAGGCAACGGGCGATCCGTAAACACAGACCGCCGGCGGATTCAGGTTCAAGGCTCCAGAAACCACAGCCACTCGGAAATTCAGAGGGGGACCACAGTCGCTCCAGCAGCCAGGAGAGGAGGACAGGGAACGAGGAGGTGGAAGAGGAGGAGAAGAAAAACAGCAGTGATGGACGAATCAGCCCAGACGGCGTCACGGCTGAGCAGAGGTAAGGCAGATCTTTTGGATCTCAGGACTTATGCTGCTCTTTTTGAACCATGTTAGTACTCTCTCTCCCTAGCACATGTAATGCTCCCGCCACATGCCCAACCAGCCACCACCTCTTTTTCAACTGCCACTGATTAAAGCGTCCCCGGGCAACCAATGCACTTGGAGGGAAGTGCCGGGTACCCAGCTCTGAGGCATTGGTTAGCAGATGCTCGAGCCCTCCAGCATCACACTGAAGTGATGTAGAGAGTTAGGGAGCCATCTTCCAACTAGGAGAGAGCAAGGCCAATTGTGCTCTCTTGGGCTCCGGCTGCTGATGGCACACAGCATGAACAATTTCATTAATTTCTTTTAATACAGTATCATCTGTTATGGAGCTGCAGTGTAGGCCTCCAGTTCAGGCCACAAATGTCAAAACTCGCCAAAAACACTTGCCAAAAGAGTGCTGTAATATGTGTGATGTATATGTAAACAGCTGTGGAATGCAACAGGTGGTGCCATGTTGGTAGCATTACTGGTATAGTACCCCTGGCTGTGCGTGGGGCGATGATGCTGGTGTTCTAAAACACTTAAATTAATTTTTTGTTAAAATTAATCTGAAATTTTAATAAATAAATAAACATCCGGTTTATTCCGTGGCTGACAGTAATAGATTAACCTCCATGCTGCTAACACGCTGCATATCTCTGCCCTCAGGTTTCTTTCATGATAAATGAGCTGCTAGTGATGCTGGAGGGTCTTTCTTAAAAGGAATCACTGCACAGCTAATACTGCGTTACCACGGTAACAGCCTCCGGCCTGGAACTCGGCAGAGTTTGCAATGTTTTCCCTCGGCCCTATCAGCACTGCAGCTCAATAGGCCACCAAATATGACTGACAGGTGAAAAAGAGACAGATTGGCAGGTCATGAGAAAGATGGGGCTTTGGATTTTGGAGAGTAATTCAGGGTCTAGAGGGACTTAATGTGGGGGTCATGTGGGGTCTCTGGACTGACGATGGAGCCCCATCCAGTGCTTTTGAGTTGAGGATGTGTTGGAGTGGCAGAACTAATAAACCAACATCAGAACCTCACTGATGCTGTTGTGGGTTGAATGCAATCAAACCCTCCTTGCTGCTATGTTCCAATACCTAGGGTAAAGCATTTCCAGAGAGTAAAGGTATTACTGTCGCGAAGGGGGACAAACTCCTGGCTAATTGGTTCTACTTGTTCTTTACACAGAGATCCAGAAGATTCAGAGCCGGCCACGCTGCAGATCACTGACAGCACTGTGCTGGAGCACACGCTTACCACCAGGGGCACTGCTGAGGCCGAGAACAACAACACCCCCACCTCTCTGGGTCAGGATAAAGGGAGTGTGACTATAGAGGTGACTGACCCTCAGCAGGGCCTGGAGCTGTCCACCACAGGTAGAGAACCTAGACTAGGCATGTTAAGAGCCATAATTCCTGTTTACACTATATGTCCAAATGTTTATGGACACCTCATCTAATAAATGCATTCAGCTACTTTAAGTTGTAATCAATGCTGGCACAGATGTGCAAATGCACACACACAGCTTGTCTAGTCCCTGTAGAGAAGAAGTACTGCCAATAGAATGGGACTCTCTGGAGCAGATAAATATAAACCTATTGGCACCATGCTGCCTAACGCCAGGCGTGGGCTAGAGGGGTGTAAAGCCCCTCAGCATTGAGGAGCTGTGGAGCAGTGGAAGAACTCTGTTCTCTGGAACGATGGTGCAGGAGCTTAATCCAGTACTTTTGGGATGAGTTGGGGAGTTGGGAAAGATGAGGTGGGGTGGTGATCATTCAACATCTAATGCTCTTGTTGCTGAATGCAATCAATCAAATGCTCACAACAATGCTCCTCTAAAATCTAGTAGAAAGTCTTCTTCTCTGGACAGTAGAGACAGTTACTCCAACAAAAGCAGGATCAAGTACTTGATTTCAGAAGAAGCAGTGGATGTCAGGTGTCCCAATACTTTTGTCCATATAGTGTATATATATAATCCTACCCTATACTGGAAAGCAGATTGGTTAAACCGATTGACCAACTCTTGGCTTGTGTTTTTATTTGAGTTTGGTCAAGCTGGTCATATTGGTGGACGGGAGTAATCTATGTGGCCATGCTGATGGGCCAGTTGGTCATGCAGGTGGACAGGCATGGTCATGCTGGTCAAGCCTGTGCCTTGTTTCCTCAACAGCTAACAGCAAAGACCTGGAGGCCACGAAGTCGGAGAAGGAAGGTGAAGAAGTGCCGAAGGGTCCACCTCCGAACAGCATGTTCATCTTCAAACCTCACAACCCGTAAGACTGCCTCATTCACTACCAGCTCTTAGACACTGGGCCGCTCTGAGTAGAACCGGTGTTGTAATGTTTCGGGTTCTTGCGTTCTAACCTCAACAGAACCAAAGGAAAAAGCTAACTGTGGTCTTCTCTACAGACTGTAGCCTGAAGCCGATTTCAGACTGAACGTGGTATGCCTAGTGCTTTGAACTCGCCACATCCACACAAGCTGCTGTCCACACAACTTGCAGTAGTGGGGGACGCTCTCAGTAGCAAGGGGGGTCTATATAAATATGTACTGGCTAGTTGGAGACAACACGTTAGCTAGTTTCTGTGCTGGTATCTGCAAACCTGGAAGACCAGCTTGGGCCGACTCTGGCTTCCATTCTAAATCTTCTATGATAGGCAAAGGTGGTATTCACACTCATTCCTCAGGTAGAAGTGAGTGGAGATACAAGGGTTTAAAAGACTTCTATAGAAGCTGAAGTATCAACTGAAGCTTTTTACTCCAGTAGAAGTGTAAAAGTACTGGTTTCAGAACGACTTCAAGTAGAAAAGTAAAAGTAATGGAAGTAAAACAAAGGCCGAAAGCTTAGGCCGCGCAATAGGGGTCTATAGTGCACTAGTGTCCTGTCCTGTAGTTACTGAGTAACACACCGCAGTGTTAAGGGGTTAATACAGTGAAACAGCAGGAGTGGAAACACCTGCACTTACATTTACATTCATTTAATTTTATTATATATAATATAATATATCTAATTACTATATTATATTGAATTACTGTATTATATATATATTTCATTAGACGCTCTTATCCAGAGTCCAGAGCATCACTGTCCACTCAGTAAATACCCCCTAATATACTGGTTAGTTTTGTTATTTGGAGTGGAGCCGTCGTCTCCACCAATTCAATCTCTCTCTCTCTCTCTCTCTCTCTCTCTCTCTCTCTCTCTCTCAGTATCCGCAGGGCCTGTCATTATGTGGTTAATCTGCGTTATTTTGAGATGTGTATCCTGCTGGTCATTGCTGCCAGCAGTATTGCTTTAGCTGCTGAAGATCCAGTAGCCACTAACTCCGACTGGAACAAAGTAAGACTCGGTTCTGTCTCTCTGTCTCTCTCTCTGTCTTTGACCTTAAAGAGGAATTCTAATCATCACTGTCCAGAAACTTACCAACTCAGATTTCTTTACAGTGGTGCTGAATGGAAGCTGGCGTCAGTCGCCATGACTATAACACAGCTAAAGCCACTATTTTATTCACTTTCCAAACCCACCAGTGAAGATACACGAGTCTAGACTCTTATATATTAGTTTTATGTGGAATATAGAGTGTATAATATAAGCTCCCCAGATAGAAATGAGTCAGCTTGTGTGTTTAAGGTGGTAGTAACTTAAGTCTCCTGCAGGTGGCGTTGCATGAGGATGAAGGGGCTATGAATACATGTGGGGTGTCTGACGGGATTCGTAGATTGAGGAGAGGTGGCTGCATTTGGGTGTGGCCAAAGACCATACTGTGAAGGAGGGAGCTGAATCTGCAGGTGTGTGGAAGCTTACGGTCATACAGGTCTACCAGCAGTGGCAGGAATCCCTACAGTCTACAGGAGGTTCTCCTAAGAATTGTGGCTGAAAGATGGACAGAGGGTTCCACGACTTGTGAATGAGCATCACTTCCAGACAAGAACTGCTTCTAGACGTCAGCTCAGGTTCTCCTGAAAGAACGCTCCACAGGGAGCTGCAGAACATCAACATCTGGAGCAGAGCGGCTCACAAGAGGCCTTCACTCACTTCTGCTCCAGAATGAGGAGAACCTCCTGTAGACTGTAGGGGTTTCTGCCTCTGCTGGTAGACCCGTATGACCGTAAGCTTCCACACACCTGAAGATTCAGCTCCCTCCTTCACACTGTGGTCTTTGGCCACGCCCACATGCTGACAATCACTCCTTTTAGCCAATCATTAAGTGCATCTGCTTTGAGACCCATTTCCCACACATTCAACCAGACCCTCACTGCACTGTCCCACCTCTCCTCAAGCTATGAGTCCCATCACACACCCCACAGGTATTCATAGCCCCATCATCCTCGTGCAGCGCCACCTGCAGGAGCCTGAAGCTACTACCACCTTAAACATGCAAAGGGAACTTTATATAGAGAGAACTGATATATATATATATGGTCTAGAAGGTCTATATATGGTCTAGAAGGACTATTTTGTAGCCGCACTACACCATTTTAATGATCTGGTTTTAAAAGCAAGTTCTAGAGCCGAACTCTTCTCAGAACTCTGGTAGAACAGTGTCTCAGGCATCAGGCAGCGTCTTCATCACCATTAGGTGAAGAACTTTCTGTGAGGAGCTTTTATTAGAGCTTCAGACGTCTGCTTCCCTTTACCACCGCCATTTATAGAGAATTTCCTGTTGTCTTATTCAGGCTTTGATATTTTGATATATGATATGATGTTCCTCCAGAGTTTTACTCAGATTCCATTACAATTTGAGATGTATTATTATTAGTGAGATATTATATTACTGCCTCTTCATTGCTGCTCCATTATGGCCCTAGAGTTATTTGGCTGAAATAGAGATGTGACTCCTGAAGATCATAAAGGGGTGTGTTACTGAATGTGAGCCTAACTTATAATAAGCTGAGTATCATGCCGATGAGTTTCCTCTCACTGCACAAGCGAATTTCCTGAAAAAGCAGCGATCCAATGAATGTCCAGAGCCAGGCTGAGTTGATTGGAGGGTTTTGTGTAAATTTTAGCTCTAGATTTTGCTCTGGTCCATGACTGCTCCCGCTGAGCGATGGTCTCTGCTTGGTGTCATCGCTTTGGTGCTGCAGGCGAGCGCTGCTCCGGATTAAATGAACCAGAGCGACACTAAAACAGAGGCATCATTTGGGTCCCATTTAGAAAACTAATGACTGCCATTCATCCACTTTCATTACTGCACCAAATGGACTGAGCAGTGTTAATGTCCAAAGATGATCTATGGTGTGTCCTCAGGGTGTGTGTGTGTGTGTGTGTGTGTGTGTGCTGAAACTGACATTTATGACGTTCTACGCTTGAGTCTTTGCTCTGTCTCCAACAGGTGCTTCGTTACTTTGATTATGTATTCACTGGAGTCTTCACCTTTGAAATGATAATCAAGGTGAGTCTGCTTCTGCTCCTGCTGTGGAGAGTGTGCTGAGGGCTGTGGAGATGCTGGAGGATAATAAAGGCTGTTCACAGTCTAATCAAATGTTTTCACTGGTTCTGATGGGTTCAGATGGGTTCTGATAACAGCAAGTAAAGCAAGGAAGAAAGTTTCTCTGCAGGGTTTCAGACTGACCATGATCCTAATCTAACCTTAACTAATTCTGCCTGACCGGTACTAATCCAGAGTGTTCCTTAGTGACCCATACTGATCCGGAGTGTTCCTTAGCGACCCATACTGATCCGGAGTGTTCCTGAGTGACCCATACTGATCCAGAGTGTTCCAGAGTGACCCATACTGATCCAGAGTGTTCCTGAGTGACCCATACTTTTTGAGTGACACTTACTAATCCCAACTGACCCTTACTAGTCCTGCGTGACCCTGAGTGACCCTCACTAATCCTAATATCTTTAAATCACCCTTTCTAACCCTAAATGACCCTTACTTTAACAATCCTGACCAATCCCAAATAACCCTTAGTGACCCTTACAAGTCCTGACCAACCCTGACTAAGCCTAAGTGACCCTTACTAAACCTGAGTGACTCTTACAAGTCCTGACCAGTCCTGAATAAGCCTAAGTGACCATTGCTAACATTGAATAACCTTTACTAACCCTGAGAAACCCTTACTAATTCTAATATCTATAAATGACCCTTTCTATACCCATACTAATCCTGAGTGACCAATCCAAATCCTGACTAAGCCTAAGTGACCCTTACTAAACCTGAGTGACTAACTCTGAGTGACCTTTACAAATCCTGACCAATTCTGACTAACCCTCAGTGACCCTTACAAATCCTGACCAATCCTGACTAAGCCTAATCCCGACTGACCCTTGTTAACCCTGTGTAACCCTTACTAACCTAACCCTGAGTGACTAATCCTGACTGACCCTTACTACCCTGAGAAACTAGTCAGGACTAATGTCTATAAATGACCTCTTAAGGATACCCATACTAATCCTGAGTGACCCTTTCTAACCCTAAATGACCCTTACTTTAGTCACCTGAGTGACTCTTACAAGTCCTGACCAGTCCTGAATAAGCCTAAGTGACCATTACTAACACTGAGTAACTACCCCGGAATGACCCTTACTAACCCTGTGTGACCCTTACTAATCCTGACCAATCCTGACTATCTCTGAGTGACCCTTCCAAATCCTAAATGACTAATCCCGACTGACCCTTACTGACCCTGAGAAACCCTTACTAATCCTAATATCTATAAATTGCCTTTTAACCCTTAATGATACCCATACTAATCCTGAGTGACCCTGACTGAATGACACTTGTGCCAACATTAACATGCTCTATTCTTTAATGTGTGTGTGTGTGTGTGTGTGTGTGTGTGTGTGTGTGTGTGTGTGTGTGTTTGTGTTGACCAGATGATTGAGCAGGGTCTGATCCTGCATGATGGCTCATATTTCCGTGACCTGTGGAATATCCTGGATTTCATCGTGGTGGTGGGAGCACTGGTGGCTTTCGCTCTGACGTGAGTGTGTGCTTTAGAAGAGTGTGTGTGCAGTGTTTATTAGTCATAATCAGCCAGACAGTCAGTCAGACTCGATACAGGCTCAGCCTTTTTTCAGGCATTCTGACCTCCAGCTGACCTCCAGTTTTCCTCTCAGTACAGCAGTACAGGACCATAATGTAAAGGTTACCTGAAGGGTCATGAGGTCATTAAGGCTACCACACACTACAGCTGTCAACATTCGTAACTGGATTATTTACTGAATTCAGAAAATGGACATTCAACTGGAGGTGTCACAGAGCACAACTGTCCCCTTTCTATGTTTAGGTGGGTAGGGTAGCCCTCCATCCCCACCATTCGCTCAGCGTGGGTGATGCTAGCCAGCATGGGTGACCCAGTTGAGCTTCCCAAATGGGCCCATTATTTAACCCCTCCTGGTCCAGTTGTTGAACCTGGTGGGACTCCACACGTATGTGGGACCAACATGCAACCCATGGACAGAACTGTCTGGTTCCCAGTTGGGCCACACGTACCGGCCATATATTATCTGGGGTGGTGAAGCTTCTTCATGTGTCTAGCCTTTACCCTCCCAGCACTGGTAGCATCATTTGATGGGAGGGGTTTAGCTACTGTGTAGGAATTGTTATTCTGTTTATTCAGACGTGATGGAGTGGTAAAGTATAAAATACTGTACATATGTTAATAGCCTATTAATATTACGTGTCAGGGTGTTTGGGTTGGGCTTGGTTAATACAGACATGTTAAAATTGCGATGTAGTAATGACGTATGTTGACGATGTATTAATGTAGTATGTTACTCTTCAAGAAATGTTATTCTTGGATGAACAGTGTTAAGCTTTGGAAGCACATTTTTGGAGCCTAATGCATCTCATCAAACATTTTTTTACAGTGGCTCAGCACTGCTGCAGACTGCAGCCACCCAGGCTGGCAAAGTCCAATTCATTTACACTGCACTTTTAACAATGGCTGCTGCCGAATCTGCAGAATCTGATGTAAATAGTCAAATTCTAAAATTGCATAGAGTTGTAATGTATGGTAGCTATAAAATGAATAAATTTCGACTGCTGTCAGTTGGATCACAGTGTTTAGTAACTGCGTGAACCCAGTGAATGTTGACGATGTGTGTGTCTGAGAGAGGCTCTTTCACTGCTTGCACTTTTAAATGTGTTTTAAACTGTTAGTTTCACTCAAACTCTGCACAGATTCAGAGCTCCGGTCTGTTTCCTGTTTATTTATGTGTTTGTTTGTTTGTTTTTGTTGGTTTCCTGTGGATTGTGGCTGCCTGCGTCTGCCAGGAATGTTCTGGGGTAAACCATTTTCTTCATCGCTCACGTGAATAGTGTCCCCCACCCTGCTCAGTGTGTGGAGTTTACTGAAGATCTCTCTTTCTGCTGTATGAACCTGTTTACACTCAGCCACTTCACATCTAAGCCAAGAGTGAAATCTGTTGGGGGTCCCTCAGGACTTTCTAGGCATTCAGAGAAGGTCTAATAATTTATGGGGAGTAAATAAATACAGATGTGTAGCTGTAGTTTATTGCTGGTGTTTAATCTCTGCGGTCTTAGGCCCTATTCAGACAGTGTGTTTAGGAGACAGGGAATGTCATGTTGACCAGTTTCTTAGGGATTTTAGTCCTGTCCGAATGCACCATGTAGGTAAATATGCTGAAAATTCCAGTGTTTATTTTGTTTTTCATAGATGAAGGCGCTGGAGGAGGCATTTGGGATACCTCAGGATATGTGAACACATCTGCTAATTCTCTAAACTGTTATAACTAAAATATTATATATTAATATTATCATTACTATAAGTGGGTTATAAGGTCAAGTTATGAGGTTATCATCATATAATCATAAGTTCATCAGTGATCACAGGACATGTCTTTAGAGTTGGCAGCAGCACATAAATTCAATTCAGTTCAATTCAATTTTATTTATTTAGACTTTTTTACAACAAATTATGCCCCAAAGCAGCTTTACAAAGATCTGAGTCTGAGCCTCTTTTGAGAAAGCTAGTGGCAACAGTGGCAAGGAAAAAATCCCTCGAGAGAAACCTTGAGAGGAACCAAGACTGAATTTGGGAACCCGTCCTCCTCAGGTTGACACCGGATCATAATAATAAAAATCAAAACAGGAATGAAAACAACAGTAAAACTCAATCAGCTAATAGCCATTACCCAATCAGCCAATAAATGGACTTGTATCAACAGCAAGCAGACAGCTGGGGGCAGCTCTGCACATAGGGGAGAGAAAGGAAAGGAGGAAATTATGATGTGTTTAGGAGTTTGAATAGACTGACGTACGGCTTATAACGGCCCATAAATCCCATTTCAGTCATTTAAGCAGAGATTTCTTACCATATTGGTCAACATCATTACTCCATTACTCCACCTTCCCATCTAATGGGACTAACTAATCCCATCTGAATAGGGCTTTATAGTACTAGTCTTTTACAGGATTCAGATTTGGTTGGAAACTACACTGTTTAAAAAGATAAATAGAAAACTGTATTATTACAAGTTTTGAATGATCGTATTTATTGAAATAGAAAATTCCAGTGTTGAAAAGAGTCCCTGTATAGTGATAAAGAACATCTACGAAAGGTTTCCACCATCCATAGAACACTGAAACCAGGCAAAGATCCATTTACGCATCAAAAGGTTCTTTTGAGTTGTTAGGGTTTGATCTAGAACTCTTTACTAAACATTTACATTTAATTTAAAAGAGATTCACTGTTTACTGAAGAAGAACCTCAGCTAGTTTAAATAGACTAAAATTTAGATCCTCTAATCTTAGACTTTACTAAACACAAGTCAGTATGGAGACCATAATACTCTACTATTCAACCAAGTCCTCTCAGAAGAGGAGGGTCTTCAGTCTGGGTTTGCGGACAGCGAGCGACTCTGGGTGGAAAGGTTTAGTCTGATTTAAGATCAGACATTGAAAAAAAAAAATTTCTACAGTAAACATTGTAAACATTGGGTTTCAACTGTATAAATTTCTTTACTTATTTATTTATTTATTTATTTATTTATTAGTTGTGTGAAGTGGCTAAATGTAAACAGGCTTTATGAATGTTAGTGTAAGTGAGTGAAATCCTTCATTTTTGTGGGTGACCTGTATATGTGTGTGTGTGTGTGTGTGTGTGTGTGTGTGTGTGTGTGAACCTGCAGGAATAACAAAGGGAGAGATATTAAAACCATTAAGTCTCTGCGAGTGCTGCGGGTTCTACGGCCTCTGAAGACCATTAAGAGACTTCCCAAGCTGAAGGTAAAGCCGCACTGGGGCTGCACTGAATACACACTGTTGGGGGTGATGAGATGGGATGGTGATCATCCAACATCCTGACCTCACCAACACTCCTCCCAGTACCACCAAAAACCCTCCAGTACAACCAATAGTCCTCCCAGTACAACCAAAACTCCTCCCATTACAACCCAAAACCCTCCCAGTACAACCAACACTCCTCTCAGTCCAACCAAAACACCTCCCAGTACAACCCAAAACCCTCCCAGTACAACCTAAAACCCTCCCAATACAACCCAAAACCCTCCCAGTACAACCAACACTCCTCCCAGTACAACCCAAAACCCTCCCAGTACAATTAACACTCCTCCCAATACAACCCAAAACCCTCCCAGTACAACTCAAAACCCTCCCAGTGCAACCAAAACCCCTCCCAGTACAATTAACACTCCTCCCAATACAACCCAAAACCCTCCCAGTATTACCAACACTCCTCCCAGTACAACCCAAAACCCTCCCAGTACAACTAACACTCCTCCCAATACAACCCAAAACCCTCCCAGTATTACCAACACTCCTCCCAGTACAACCCAAAACCCTCCCAATACAACCCAAAACCCTCCCAGTATTACCAACACTCCTCCCCGTACAACCCAAAACCCATCCAGTACAATCAGCACTCCTCCCAGTACAACCAACACTCCTCTCAATACAACCAAACACTCCTTCCAATGCAACCATTTGTCCTCCCAGTACAACCAAACAGTTTGGTCACAGTTTAAAACCATCCATCATTATGAGAATGTTGGATATGCTGGGAATGCTGGGAATGCTGGGAATGTTGGGAATGCTGGGAATGGCATTAATCTGAGAACCTAAATGACTAGGCTTTTCTCTTCTACTCCTGTTTGTTTGTGTTTTCCTCTTTTTTACTGAAGGCAGTGTTTGACTGTGTTGTGACTTCGCTGAAGAACGTCTTCAACATCCTCATCGTCTACAAGCTCTTCATGTTCATCTTTGCGGTCATCGCTGTCCAGCTTTTCAAAGGAAAGTTTTTCTACTGCACTGATGGATCCAAAGACACGGAGAAAGAGTGCCAGTAGGTTTCCAAAAACACTGCTCACACGGCTAAGACAGCTGACATCACTCAAACCATTAAAACCACTAACACCATTACTAACACCACGATCAACACTGCCATAGTTATACCACTAACACCACTGAAACCACTAACACCACTGAAACCACTAACGCCACTGAAACCACTAACACAACTGAAACCACTAACACCACTGAAACCACTAACACAACTGAAACCACTAACACCACTGAAACCACTAACAACTGAAACCACTAACACAACTGAAACCACTAACACCACTGAAACCACTAACACCACTAAAACCACTAACACAACTGAAACCACTAACGCCACTGAAACCACTAACACAACTGAAACCACTAACACCACTGAAACCACTAACACCACTAAAACCACTAACACCACTGAAACCACTAACACCACTAAAACCACTAACACAACTGAAACCACTAACACCACTGAAACCACTAACACCACTAAAACCACTAACACCACTGAAACCACTAACACCACTGAAACCACTAACACAACTGAAACCACTAACACCACTAAAACCACTAACACCACTGAAACCACTAACACCACTGAAACCACTAACACCACTGAAACCACTAACACCACTAAAATCACTAACACAACTGAAACCACTGAAACCACTAACAGCACTAAAACCTCTAACCTCATTAGCACCACTGTCCAATTAAATTAGGCCATTTTAATTAGATCACTATGTAACAGCACTGTTACCATTTTACTACTAACATCACTGAAACCTCTAAAATCAAGTCCACCACTGTCCACTTACATTAGACCATTTATTACAATCACTAACACCATTAAAAGTATCGTCTGCTGATTTGGACTGGATTTAAAATCTGTATTTATGCTCTCCTGTGTGTGTCTGTGTGTGTGTGTGTGTGTGTGTGTGTGTGTTTGTGTGTGTGTGTGTGTGTGTGTGTGTCTGTGTGTGTGTGTGTGTGTGTGTGTGTGTGTATCTAGTGGCTACTACATCGACTATGATAAGATAAGAAGGAGGTGAAGAAGCGAGAGTGAAGAGACACGAGTTTCACTATGACAACGTGGTCTGGGCTCTGCTGACCCTCTTCACTGTCTCCACTGAGAAGGATGGCCACAGTAAGAGTCTGAGAGTGTGTGTGTGTGTGTGTGTGGTTTGTCCTGACCTGTGCTGACCTGTGTTGTGCTGTGTTTAGAGTCCTGCAGCACTCGGTGGACGTGACGGATGAAGACCAGGTCCGAGCCGAGGGAACCGGATGGAGATGTCCATTTTTTACGTCATTTACTTCGTGGTGTTCCCTTTTTCTTCGTAAACATATTTGTGGCCCTCATCATCATCACGTTCCAGGAGCAGGGCGACAAGATGATGGAGGAGTGCAGCCTGGAGAAGAACGAGGTGAAACACGAGTGTGTGTGTTTGGGTGTGTTTGGGTGTGTTTGGGGATGGTGGATGTCGGGTGTGGATGTCGGGTGTGGATGTAAACATGCTGTTTCTCTCTCAGAGGGCTTGCATTGACTTTGCCATCAGCGCCAAACCCCTGACCCGCTACATGCCCAGAACCGCCACACCTTCCAGTACCGGCTGTGGCACTTTGTGGTATCTCCATCATTCGAGTACACCGTGCTGACCATGATAGCCCTCAACACCATCGTTCTCATGATGAAGGTATGACACAGTGTGGAACTCTGACCGTCTCCGAGCTTGGGCTAGAGGGGGGTAAATGAAGCCCCTCAGCACTGGTCTGTGGGGTTCTCTGGAGCTCCGTCCAGCACCTTTGGGATGAGCTGGGGTGCAGAACCAGAACTAATCCTCCAACATCCAACAAGCTCCCATGAGGCTTAATGCAATCAAATCCTCCTCACAGCAATGTTCCAATATTAATAATATTACTAATAATAATGATTTAGAAGAGCAGTTCAGTACTACATCTCTCTCTCTTCATCTCTCTCTCTCTCTCTCTCTCTCTCTCTCCCTCTCTCTCTCTCTCTCCCTCTCTCTCTCTCTCTCTCTCTCTCTCTCTCTCTCA
>NW_027326657.1:0-15000 GCF_030463535.1 Salminus brasiliensis
TACCTCTCCCAAAAAGCGCACACACATGCACAACTTGTGAAAGAACAGATAAGCTACGGAAAAGCTGAGGATCCAGACAGGACACGTATTAGTTTCACTGTAAAACTGTATCATTCTCAATACTTACTGAATAATTCATAGTAGATATTGAGTAATTCATAGTGGATACTGAATAATTCATAGTAGATATTGAGTAATTCATAGTGGATACTGAGTAATTCATAGTGGATACTGAATAATTCATAGTAGATATTGAGTAATTCATAGTGGATACTGAGTAATTCATAGTGGATACTGAATAATTCATAGTATATATTGAGTAATTCATAGTGGATACTGAGTAATTCATAGTGGATACTGAATAATTCATAGTTGATACTGAGTAATTCATAGTGGATACTGAATAATTCATAGTGGATACTGAGTAATTCATAGTGGATACTGAATAATTCATAGTAGATATTGAGTAATTCATAGTGGATACTGAGTAATTCATAGTGGATACTGAATAATTCATAGTAGATATTGAGTAATTCATAGTGGATACTGAGTAATTCATAGTGGATACTGAATAATTCATAGTAGATATTGAGTAATTCATAGTGGATACTGAGTAATTCATAGTGGATACTGAGTAATTCATAGTGGATACTGAATAATTTGCTCATTAAAATATTGAATAATTGACAATAGTCAATAAATAATAGGTCATACATCTCTATCCTGTCTCTAAAGGTAGGTTTAAGGGGTTAAATATGCTGTGTATTGATTTATGCTGCATATTTACATTAAGTAGAAGGTAAACATCTGGCCAGCCTCAGAGATTCCTCCAGCATGACTGCTGAAGGTGTGAGGACATGCTGATGGTCAGTTGTCCTGAGATGATTCATGGTGGCGTCTGATTCAGACAGTGCTGTTACTGTATTCCTGAAAGAGGTAAACTGAGTGAGTCACTGCTGGTATATGTTTGTGTCTGGCTTATTAATCCCTGTGTGAGTGAGCAGGGCGATTATTACACGGTTATAATGCGTTTATAGACCCTGGTCAAACTGGACAGGACAGGGCTGTAAAGACTGGTCCGTGCTGTCAGTATCGGAGGCCCTGTAAAGACTGGACACAGCGGTGGTGGGGTGGCCGTGCTGCCTCTGGCCTTAAGGCTGCAGTGGATTAGTGCTGGTGTGTGTGTGTGTGTGTGTGTGTGTGTGTGTGTGTGTGTGTGTGTGTTATCTGGTGGAGGTCTAATTCACGCAGGCCTCGGCCGTCAGGATTAGACCCTGCAGACTGAAGCTATGTACAAAATGCAGCCGCCTCTCCGAGCAGAGGGAGGGCTGGAGCACAGCACTGGAGATGGTGAGATACACACACTCAGGGTGCTGCTGGTGTGTGTGTGTGTGTGTGTGTGTTAGAAGTAGTGTAGATAGTGGTGTGTGTTGGGTGAAGTGAGCCGGAACTTTATTGGTCACCTTCTACGTGGTTGGTGTGGTGCAACAGATAACACCACTAGCTGCCACTGAGGTGCCACACCATGTAGGAGACCAGGGTTCAATTCCTGGTCTGGGTGACTATGCTGTGCTACACCAATAAGAGTCCCTGGGTAAGACTCCTAACACTACATTAGCCCTCCTCTGTAATACGAGTTACCCTGTAAGTCGCTCTGGATAAGAGCGTCTGCTAAAGGCCGTGAATGTAAATGTAAATGTTCTACGTCTGTCTGTGATGATGATGATGGTGAAGATGTGGATGAAGTGCTGGAGATGTTAGAAAAGCTGAGATTCTGATCCCAATTTAAATATATATTTTATAATTAATTTTTTATGATAATTTCTCTTTCTTCATCATCATCTTCATCTTTTAATCTTCATCAGTTTTTATCACTTTTCCTTTGTTGCCTTTATCTCTCTCTCTCTATCTCTCTCTCTCTCACTCTCTCTATCTCTATCTCTCTTTCTCTCTCTCTTGCCTTTCTCTGTCTCTCGCTCACTATCTCCTTTCTCTCCCTCTTTTTCTTTTATCTCTCTCTCTCTCTCTCTCTCTCTCTCTTTTTATGTATATCATATTTCTAACTCACCTAAGCTTCATCATCATCGTCTTTTTTTTCAAGTAACTAATGATCTTATTTTTGGGGTGTTTGGAGCATTATTTTCATTTATTTAGTTATTTGTTTGTTTGTTTGTTTGTTTGTTTGTTTGTTCCTCTTTCCTGATGGTAGTAGAGTCGGTTGCCCCACACTGAGTCTCATTTATCTCCTTCTATACGGGGGTTCATGTGAAAGGATAAATAAGCACACACACACACACACACACACACACACACACACACACACACACACACACATACACACACAGACGTATACGCACGCACGCACACGCCCAGGCCTACTCTTCTCCTCTTTCTCTTTGGCCACACACCCCTGTCATGGCGAGTTTGATGGGCTGTCAAAAGGGGAGGGAGGGCGCTGCGCAGAGAGAGAGAGAGGGAGAGGGAGGGAGGGAGAGAGAGGGAGGGAGAGACAGAGAGGACTCAGTAGGTCCGCGCGCAGAGCAGTAAGCCGCAGAGTGTGTGAGAGATGTGTGTATGCCTGTGGATACGATATCACCTGCCTGTCCTCGTCACTCCGTCGCCGCGTCTTTGCGCATCAGACCCGAGCCCACTGTCCGCACACCGCCGCGCGTAAAAGCGCAGACCCTGCGGACCGCTGGTACTTTCGGGCTTTCCCCCGGGGGACAGGAGCTGCCCGGAGCGCGTGAATCCAGACCCTACCGACCCTCCAGCCTCTGATTAGAGCTCCTTTTCTCGCGAGGACGTTTGGAACTCTCGAGCTGAAGCTCGCGCGCCGTGCGTAAAAGCGCTACAGCTCCGGATCCATGAACTCTATGAAGGATCCTCTGGCTCTGGAGCATCAGCAGCACATGGCCGGAGGAAAAGCGGCCGCCCTGCACACTCCTTTAGCCATGGCCTCCAGCCTCCAGCCCCTCAAACCGCGGCTGGAAGGGCGCAGCGTGGCCGACTCCTCCAGCCCCGAGTGCGCAGGTAAGGGCAGCGCGGGACGGCGGTGGTTCTGCTGGAGCAGGGGGACGATAACGCGCCGGGGTTCCGGAGGGGGACGTTAGTGCTGTGGGCTGTGTGGAGCTCACTGAACTACAGCACTTTCACCAGAACGGTTGAAGGGTTTTTTTTAGAATGATCAGTTTAAAAAAATAAAACGTAAAAACTTTTACATATTATTATTATTATTATTATTATTATCTAATATTATTATTATTATTATTATTATTATCTAATATTATTATTATTATTATTATTATTATTAGCTCATTCTACGGTACAGCTCAATTTAAATCGAAATGATGTAACAGAGATAAACGCAAGTAAAAGATATTTTAGTGTAATATAGGTTTATATTATTATGTAATTTTATATTTTATTATTATTGTTTTTGTTTGTCTGAACTGATTATTTAATTATTAACGTTAACTGATTGGTTTAATGTATGAACCAGGTTTATATATTTATATATATTTATATATATGTGTGTGTGTGTGTGTGTGTGTGTGTGTGTGTGTGTGTGTAGGCTAAAGTTGAAAAGCAGATCAGATTTATTTCCTCTTCAGATTAAAGCAGCTTTGTTCTAAATTATTCTACTTCATTAATTATTTGGATGTATTTATAATTAAATAAATAATAATTACATGTAATTATAAGTATTTATAAACTGATCGATCCGGAAACGCGAACAAACTCACACACACAAAAGAGCGGGGTAGAAATGTAAACGTCAGGAAATCAAACAATACTACTACTAATATTAATATTAATAACCGTAACACTGATAATCATATCAGGAGCAGGATTAATATTACTAATATTAACTAATACTAATAGCAGTTGTGCTACTAAAGATTCTATATTATAAAATGATTTTAATAACTGATAACAGTAAAGCTACTAATGATTCTAATAATTGCTAATAATACGGATTATATTGATTATATGAATAATATGCTGCTAATTATACTGATTATAATAATATCACCACTGCTAACAGTGACAGCAGTAATTACAGTAACCCTGCAGTGCTGATACCTCAGGACACCATGACTACACAGAGCCCTCAGCTCGTCTGTGTTAATTACTTTATATATTATACTGATATATATTTACTGTTGTTGTTTGAGCGCGAGGGCTGGAGCTCGAGGTCAAGAGAAGAGGAGTTAGAACAGTTAGGGTTCTGCGGGTTCTTGCAGAGGAACATCTGACTGTGTGTACAGAGTGAAGGAGTGTGTGTGTGTGTGTGTGTGTGAGTGTGTGTGTGTGTGTGTGAGGCTCTCAGTCTGAATGGAAATGTTAAAGGGGGTGACTTTGCCGTGGTAGTGAGCGAGCGCGCGAGTGTATATTGTGTAGAAAAGCCCGTGGCTCGTGCGATGGAAATGTGTGTGTATTTTAAGTGTGTGTGTGTGTGTGTGCGCGCGCGCTTCTAAAGTAAAGGGTCAGTGTGTTGTTAATATTGTTGGGTTAATTGCGCGTGACAGTAAAGATATTAATGTATCGTTTAAAGCGGATCGGTGTTTTACACTGAGTGTGTGTGTGTGTGTGTGAGTGTGTGTGAGTGTGTGAGTGTGTGTGAGTGTGTGAGTGTGTGTGTGTGAGTGTGGGGGGGAGGAGGTTAATTTAACTGTTTGTATGTAAAGATAAATGAAGCTGTGAATCTGATTGTAGCGCTTGATTCTTTTGATCAGTTCTTTCAGATGTTCTTTAAGTGTTTGTAGTTCAGAGGGAGGAAACTGCAGCTTTACCTCGTGCACATGTTTCTGATCTGGGTTCTGTGTGCATGAGTTTATAAAGCGGGACCAGCTCCACAACCCATTCTTTCACTATATACTATATATTTATATTTATTAATTTATATTTATATTTATATATATTAACATTTTTAAAAAGAGCACAGTCATCCCAGCCCCAGCCTGTTAAACCGTCTGGCCATGTAACCACTGACCTGTGTGTATTTGCTACAGTCTGGGCCGCGTTGCTAACACTGCTCTTATCATTCCTCAGTAGTTCAGTTCAGAGATGTTTTTTAAAAAAGATCAAAGTAAACTTTTAGATCTTTGATGAAATATAATTTTATCATTGGCATTTTAACACTGGCATTTCTGTAGTGGTTCAGAACCTGGACCCAGCTCCACAGCTGCCCCGCGCCATCATTCCTGAACACCTTCAATCAAATGACTCTTCATTCTTAATGGATGAAACTAATTTTAGCGCTAAAATCAGAAAGCGCGTCCCACCCTTACACTAGCGATCTTACTGGGTGATGCTCAGCACTGGCCATGCTGGCATTTCCATGGGTGGAGTTAGGTGGAGTCTAAAGGTGACCGGATGTGCTAATTTTATAATTCAGAGCATTTATTTATTTTAATTTCTAAAGATAAAAATAAGCGCGTTTGGAAAGAAGGTCCGCGTGACCGTTTTAGAACCAGCGCGCGCTGCTTTACAGACACCAATCAGCAATGTTACCCCTTGAATGTTGTTGCGTTTCTTAAGTCCAGGTCTAAAGAGCTCACGCGCTCTCCTGAACATAAAGGTGCTCCGGGTTGTTTTATGGAGTTTTATTGCGCGATGCTCCAGAACCACTTTTAGATCCATAAGTTCGTTTCCTGTGTAAGAAATGTTTACTTCCTGTAAAGGTTCCTGAGCAAGAACCCCAAGGTTCTTCACACACAGACGTGCTCCTTAGAGGAACCAGCCCTGGTTCTTCCAGAACCCTTGACTGCGCTGGTGTTCTGCAGGATGTTAATTCGGTGTGTGTGTGTGTGTGTGTGTGTGTGTGTGTGTGTGTGTGTAGATAAAGACAAGTCCAGCTCGAAGGATGACCCGTGTGATGACCCCTGTAAGAAGAAGCGGCAGCGGCGGCAGCGCACCCACTTCACCAGCGCGCAGCTGCAGGAGCTGGAGGCCACATTCCAGAGGAACCGCTATCCGGACATGAGCACGCGCGAGGAGATCGCGGTGTGGACGAACCTGACGGAGGCCAGAGTGAGGGTAAGCCCTGCTGCTGCTGCTGCTGCTGCGCGTTATATATTAGTGATACAGTGTTTTATAGATATAGATATGATGATTATTAAATTATTACTCTGCTGGAGATGAAAGGCTTTTACAACGCGTAAAATAAATACAACAAATACACAGGGAGCGCGCGCGAGGAGTTCGCGTGGTGAAGGCCGGAGCTATTAATTACTGTATATCTTCAATATTCATCTGCTCTATATTAGCATGTATGAAGTTAATGGATTATTAAACCTTCTGAAGCGGAAGTGCGTCACAATGAATAAACTACAGCAGCGTGAACTCGCCGCCTGCACAAACCTCACAAACGCCGGGACCAAAGCCTGCAGCACAACAGCTGTATGATATTAATAACATATACAATAAAGCTTTAATGAGCTTCTTACTGTCAACTGACTACAGGATGCAAATGATAAAAAATTTATTACTTTAATTACTAATTAAATCATTTAGAATTGCAGTGAAAAACACTGTGAGAATATATAAATATATATAAATATAAATAAATATAAATATAAATATATATAAATAAATATATATAACACAAACAAGCCCAATAAGAGAACAGATAAAGATAAGAAAGGGGTTCTAATTAAAATAAAAATATTTATGCATAAACTGTAGGACAGTCATCACGCGCACGCGGGACACGATCGCGACAAAAGTTAATAAAAGTTTTAAAATAAATAATATTTTCACAAATGTAATAATAAATCACTAAAGTACATAACAGTAAAACTGCCCACTGCAGCCCGGGGCAGCACACCGGCTGCAGGTATAATGAAATATAACAGAATAACATATTTGAGACATTCAGAGATTAGAATTTGATTAAAAATCAAAGAAACTCATTTAAATGAGGCAGACTGATGAAATATGTTCGCTATGCTTCCCGATGTGTCTGTAGATGCGTTCTAGACACGGTTCTAAGAGCTTGTGTTCTCCTGCTCTGAGGTCTTCGTGTCCAGGCGTGTGTGAGGTCTGGAGATGGTTCTGCAGAGCGTTTATGAAGCGCTTCAGTTCTTCCAGTCTGATACAGGCTTTGATCTCACGCTCATCTGTGCGCGAGCGTATTCTGCAGTTCATCAGGTTGTAGATAAATGTGATACTGTGGGACTGACACGGATCCTACTACACAATAATACACAATACTACACAATAATACACAATTATACACAATACTACACAATAATACTACACAATACTCTATAATTACTCAGAGGTCTGATGACGTTTCTGTCCGGAAAGAAACCAGAATCAGATCCATTATAATAATAATAATAATAATAATAATAATAATAATAATAATAATGTGTTTGTTTGGCAGAAATACCACGCGCGCGCTGTCAGAGCCGGGTGTGTATTGGGCTGATAAACCTGTAGATCAGTTGCTGTGTGTGTAATTAGTGTAATTAGTCTGCTAATTAAGTCCTGTATAACACTGCAGGTGTGTTTATTTACTGTTTTAGGTGGGTAGAGAATTTGACTGACGTTTTAGAACCACACGCGCGTTTATTTAGGAACAGGGCAGATCATTATAATCTGCTCATTAAAAACAAAAGTCTATTTTTAATGTAATTTCATTTTGTATTTTTAGTCTTAACACGCGACAACCAAGCCGACCGGCTTATGATCCGAGCGTTGCATATATACACACACACACACACACACACACACACACACACACAAACACACACACACACATTTACATGCTTTTGTTCTTTTAAAATCACACAAACACGCTACAATAAACACAGCACGCGCATTTATGTTACACGGTTCCCTAAAGTGTCTAATGTGATTAAATACAGAATATTTTATTGATTAATAGTACATGCATTTAATGTATTTTATATGTGGCACATATTTCTACAGAATATAGTACAGAATATGTATGTAATGCAGGTTCAGTACATGCACCAACGAAGCAGACTGCATATTTTATTAATATGCATTAATATGCATGTAATAAAACTGCTATAGCACTCAAACTCACCTCAACATGTCTTTGCATTTTGTTTCATCGCTCCGGCTACATGTGCACGTGCGTTACTGTCCCACACTGCAGGGTCACTTTCAGCATTTCTGATACTTTGCACGCAGTGAAATCTCAGCTGAAACGCTCTGGTTGTTCTTTACGGGAAATGTGCTCTTGCGCGTGCATTCGTGTTGTGCATTGCCCTTAAGTTTGAACACTCCGCCTCAGCCCCACGCGAGCGTTTGACCGGTTCGCATTAACGTGCGCGCAGTGCGGTAATTGATATCAGGCAGTCTGACCCGCTGCACTGACTCCAGTACACACGCGAGCGCGCTGAGAACTGGATGTGTATTGTGCAGAGATAAATCCAGACTAATGAGGGGGCTCTTACCGCGCTGTCCCACCAACATGCACGAGGATCTGGCTCTTAAACGGAACTGACTGCACGTGTGCGTCTCGGTTTAGGGCTAAATGCACACTAAAGCTGGACGGCGGAGACAAACGCAGAGTAATGGGGATGATTGACAGGTCCGTGGACACTGTCTAAAATGCACCGGACCCGCAACCTGAGCTGTTTGATGTTCACGTGCGATCGACTGTTCAGATTCGACTCTGAAAGCTGGTCTTCGTTTGTAAACTGCAGCTTCTGTACATGCATATAAGTTCTAGTGCAAATAGAGGCTGACGTCACTGCACGGTTATAATAATAATTATATAAATAATAATAATAATAATATATAGTAATAATAATAATGCATTGATTGAAAATTTTATTTACATAAATCTGCATTTGCAGCTCGTGCACAAAGCAACCAGCCTATCTTCACTAACAGTGCACGCTGAGGCACGCGCGCTGGACGTGTATTGAACGTGTGTATTGCAAAACAGAACAGCGAGAGTCTGAGAAGGGTGCCTTTACCTGCAATGCGTGCACACCCGCACGCGACTAATTTAGCGTCAGAAGGTTGCATTAATATGCGCGCTTTTCAGTGGCTATTAGTGCATTTACATGCACGCGATGCACTGTGATTGGTGCACTGTAGTGCAGATTCAGTTGTAAATTCTCGCGAAGCACCCAGCCTAATAGACTTTATTCATTTATTTATGTATTAAAACGCACGCGCTGCACCGACGAAGGCAAATTAATATGCATTCACTGCGCTGATTAATATTTAGATATTTGCATAAGACATATCTGCATTGTTCGTGGTTGTACTGAAGCACAAGTTCGGTTTGAGTGTTTATGCAGAAGCTGGACTGTGCTGGTTTTCATTCAGATGCTACGAGTTAATAATTAATAATGATTAATATGCACGAATGCACTGATTATTGTTGAGTAATACACATGTAATACACACCTGTGGCTTTTATGTGTGTATTGCAACACACATCCAGTTCCAGTGCTCATGTTTTATATTCAGATACATGCACTGCAGTGATTAATATGAATTAATATTCACACATTAGTATGCATTTCCATACGGAACGTCTGTACGTCTCATTTATTTTTTAATAAAGCTGATTGAGTTATAATAAAACTTTTAATTAGTATGCTCTCACTGGAGTGATTCATGTAAATGAATATACACGCATTTACATATTAAACATCTGCATTTTCATATAGAGCATATTTTGTAATGTAGTTTTTAGTACTGGTTGACATTAACATGCATTCACTGCAATAATTAGCATATATGAATATGCATGCACTGTTGTTAATTATTAAACTGTGGTGTAGTTGTTGAGTCTGCAGTATTCAGGGTTCATTAATGCTCGTAATTAATGCATGCATTTTTCCACCTTTCTGCTGCAGGTGTGGTTCAAGAACCGGAGAGCCAAGTGGCGCAAGCGTGAGCGCAACCAGCAGGCGGAGCTGTGTAAGGGTGGCTTCGGTGCACAGTTTAACGGGTTGGTGCAGCCCTACGAGGACATGTACGCCAGCTACCCGCCCTACAACAACTGGGCGGCCAAAAGCCTGGCGCCGGCCTCTCTGTCGGCCAAAAGCTTCCCGTTCTTCAACTCGGTCAACGTGAGTCCGCTCAGCTCTCAGGCCGTCTTCTCTCCGCCCACCTCCATCTCCTCCATGAGCGTCTCCTCGGGCATGGTGCCCACCTCGGGCCTCAACACGCCGCTCGGTAACCCCCTCAACAACCTGGGCGGACCCTCTCTCAATTCCGCCCCCGCTTGCCCCTACGCACCCCCGACGCCGCCCTACGTCTACCGGGACACATGCAACTCCAGCCTGGCCAGTCTCAGACTGAAAGCCAAGCAGCACTCCAGCTTCGGCTACGCGGGGGTGCAGAACCCGTCCAACCTCAGCGCGTGCCAGTATGCAGTGGATAGACCCGTTTAGGGATTGGACACTGGGAAGAACCCCAAATTCAACCCTGTGTTTATCCCCTCGCCCCCCCAGCCCCCGGACTTTCATCTATTACCTCTTGTCTGAAGGGGGCGCTAGAACAAAAACACACCATTGATGGCGCACCGTGGCCCAAAATGGACGCGAAGGGAAGGAAAGCGCTCAGTGTAGGGCTGGGATACCCACCGTCCTCCATGTATGCCCCCAGTTTACCCCCTAAACCCCTAGACTCTTTCCTAGTATTCCCTTTCTAAAGGCTGTTCCGGGACCCGCCCCCAAATTCGCCCTGTCCGTTGACCCCTGTGACCCCCCGAGAGTCTTCACTGTCATATCCTGTATTAAGGGGATATTACAACAATTACAGTGGTGACCCAAAACTACCCCTCCTAGAATACTCCCACTGATGGTACCCCAACTCACCCCCCCTCCCCCGCCCCCCCCCAAAACTCTTCCTTCTACCCCTTCTTTAAAAGGGCACTAAAACCAAGACCTAAACCGGATTCAATAGAAGCAAAGCTCTTACTGTAAGCCTGACACAGACCCCTCCATTTACCCCCACACTTGTATCTGCCCAGTTTACCCCTGTTACCCCCCCACACCCAACACAGAGGGCACTGGAATAGCTAAACCTTGTAAAAAATAAAAAAAAAACCTCATTGGCCCCAAAACAGAATGCAAGTGTTTAGGGCTAGGATAGCCCCCATTATTGTACTGCCATTTGCCCCCCCCCCCCCCCCCCTCCCAAGATTGCCTCAGGATTTACCCTTATTGCCCATATTATCTAAACTGAGGGCACTAGAATACCTTTGAATAACTGCAGGGCTTGGATACCCCCCTCCAAAATTTTCCCTGATGCTAGCGTAATCCCCCCGCCCGTTACGCCCCCCCCCCTCAATTGCCTCCAGGATTTGTCCCTATTATAAATGGTCTATGTGGCTCAAAACTGAGTCCAAATGGATGCACCGCTCTCACTGCAGGGGTATACCTCACCCAGAACCCACCCAGAACACTCATGTCGGACCTTGACCCAAAGTGGACAGAGCAAGATGGGATCTTCTCCAGTTTACCAACCCCCCACCCCCACCCCCCACCCCAAATATATATCCCCTTCAACTTACCACAGTGTACCCAAGGACTCTTCGCAGAAGAACCGCACTGCTGAATGGAAGTTCAACACTAAAGCTGAAGCTGGATTTGCCCCCCACCCACCTTTTACCCCCATTACACCCCCCCCCCCCCCACCACCACCCAATTAGTCCCCAGGACTCTGTAAAAGGGGGCCTAGAGTAAATAAACCCACCACTGATGGCGCACGGTGACCCGAAGTGGACGGAATTTAAGGCGAAGGGAGGCGCAGTCTCTCCCCGCTCTTGACTCTTTATTATGAATATTGTCTGATATGAATGCTGGTGCAGGGCGAAGAGGAAGGGGGTGTGAAACCAGTGTAACCCCCCAACCCCCACCCCCACCTCACATGAGCTTCTTTTTGGGCTGAGCGCCTGTATATATGTCTAAAGATCATCATCTCCGACAGGAGTGAATGCTGTAGCTCTTTAAACACACTTTAACAGCATGTGGTAAAAATGAAACCTAACAGTCTTGCTTGCAAAAAAAACAAAAAACTAAAAAAACTAAAGAAAAGAAGAAGATAAATAAGGGGGATGTATATAGTCAGTGTGTGGTTCCGTGTCTGTGTGGATGTAGCTGTAGGATATAGACAGCCAGGGCAAATCTGCTCCGTCACATGGGGTTTAAATCTGTGGACAACTCGTTTGGTACGGACTCTCTTTTTTGTTTTTGTTTGTTTTTCAACATCCAAAAATAATAATAATAATAATGATAATGATGATAAACTATTGTGTTTTATTTAATGGAAGTAAAATATAATGTTCTGAACCGTTTTCATGTGGCTCTGATTAGAGTTCTTATGGGCTTTTTTTGGCACAGAGTGGTTTAAAGACTCACACACACACACACACACACACACACACACACCGACTTCTAATACACACTGGCTGCCTTAAGACATCTAATACACACAGACAAGATGGATGAGCAGTGCAGATTATCAGGGCTGGTGTATTGTGTTTGTGTGTGTGTGTGTGTGTGTGTGTGTGTGTGTGTGTGTGGGAATGGCCTGCAGTGATCACTGGGTCTGAAATAACACAGCAGTAATCTGCAGACAGACCGGCACAGAGTAATTACACACACTCACCCTCACACACACCCTGACACACACACACACACACACACACACACACACACACACACATGAATTAGAAAATACTCAGAAAAATAAAATAAAAATAAAATGCAAAACAGTGAAAAGTGATTCACTTTTGGCTGAGTGTGTGTGTGTGTGTGTGTGTGTATTTAGTAAAAGTGTGTGAATGAGGACATTCAATGGCATAAAATAATAGGCAATATATTTTCATATTATTATTATTATTATTATTATTATTATTATTATTATTATTAAGCATATGCCAAATGCTGTAAATGTACTAAATGTATCATAAGCAGTAGGCATATTTATATGATATATATAACAGAAAGGGACCACCATACACTACGTGCACCTATATGACCCATATAAAAGAGGTTTCCAATAAAATGGCCAGTAAGTGAGGGTATTGCCTCAGGTGTTGCTCCCTCTACATCGTCACTGTCAGAACGAAACCTCTCCAAAACCCCTAAAATACATTAAATATTTTATTATAATATTAAAACGTTAATATTGATACTTTCACAAGTTCAAAAAAGTCAAAACAAAATATTAATACAACACCATGACTAATGTGTTTGGCTCCACCAGCAGCTCACCTGACTCACTTTGATAAAGGACTGATTAGATCAACTAGGTGTTGGATGGACACTGGGAATACTGGTCTTCCTCCAGGAGAGCACTGGAATGGTGAAATATACAGACGAACACATATAAAGCACACATCACATTAATATCTGTACTTACACTGTAATGTGAATTTCCCCACTGCGGGACTAATAAAGGACTATCTTATCTTATCTTATCTTATTAACGTTTCACTGCGTACATAATCTCACTACCCAGATAGGGAACTTTTGATATCGGTCATTGTAGCTGTGCAAAAACCTCCAAAAACCTTCAAGCAGAATTTAATGATGAACGGACCAATAGAAATGCTCCGATGTGACTAGGAGTGTAATAGTTTTTACCTTGACTTTAATTGAATGTTGAATATATAAACAGCTTGTTAATTAATAACTTTAAAACTTTTATAATTTTCAAAGGAAGTCAATGTAAAAAGATTTATTACTTATTCCAATTATTAAATTGCTTAATTTATATGATTTACAATATACCTACAAATATTTAATATTTTATCATATTGTCATACATATATCATCACAAAAAACCCTGTATCTCACAAACACCAGCAGTTTTACAAGAGAATGGAATGGAGTTCAGTGGAAGTCAATGTAAAAATATTTGATTCATCAGGTAATTTTGGAGCATTTCTATTGGTCAGTTCATCGGGAAAATCTGATACAGTTGCGAGATTCACAAGAGGAGAAAAGGTTTGTGCTGGACAGTAATGAAGCCCAGTTAATATTGAAGCCCCCATGTTTCCCCCCCACCACTGTGCTCTCAACATATATGTACATATACACTCAAAAAATGTAAATATATACACATATAAATATACATATCTAAAAATAATTTAGTATATATATATATATATATATATATATATGTATGTAAGAGTTTGCTACTTTTGCCTCTGGGTGTGCAGATGTTGATCTGCTGTAGGTGATGTATCTCCATGGCTGTGTTTGTTTAGATCCGTGCTGGAGTGAATAAAACCCCACTGTAGCACACACACACACACACACACTCTTACACATCTGTGTGTGTTCCACATCATATCAGAGGATGGAAGTAACAGGGCAAACAAAAGCATTTTATTGGCTACATATAACAAAACAAAGAGAAACGAAACACTGAGAAAATACATAAATAGGAAAAATAAACAGTCCTGTCCTGCAGCGGAGCAGCGGAGCACGGAAACCACGCTCCACTAGGAATCATAACAGAGGTCAGGAATGAGGACCAGCTTCATACAGCGAGGTCCGGCTCAGCTGTGATCCGAACAGAGAGGAGAAACTGCATCAATGATCAACTCAGGAGAATAAACCAGCATGAGCTGCATGTGAATATCCTTCCATATTAACAATGACTTAAAGAATAAATCAATAAAGAGTAAGTCCTGTCCTGCTGTACTGAGCAGTGTGTGTGTGTGTGTGTGTGTGTGTGGGAGGAAATCTTGTGTAACAGCCGCTTAAGAGCTTCATTACAGAACACACTCATTCAGTCCTCTATAAATAATCATAAATCACCCCAATGAAGCAGCTCCCCCAGTCTGAGACCCAATACACTCCCAATACACACACCGCTGCACACTCCAATACACAACCACTGCACACTCCCAATACACACACCGCTGCACACTCCAATACACACCCCGCAGCACAGTCCAATACACACCGCGCTGCACACTCCAATACACACCCCGCAGCACAGTCCAATACACACCGCGCTGCACAGTCCAATACACACCCC
>NW_027326657.1:17500-54343 GCF_030463535.1 Salminus brasiliensis
TTTATTCATCGTTTGTTCTGAAATCAGGAATATTAAAAGAGTTTCTGCTGCTGTTGTTGGAGTAACTGTCTCTACTGTCCAGAAAAGAAGACTTTCTACTAGATTTTGGAGGAGCATTGCTGTGAGGATTTGATTGCATTCAGCGACAAACGCATTAGTCTAGGTCAGGATGTTGGATGATGATCACCACCCCACCTTATCATCCACAACTCCCCAACTCATCCCAAATGTACTGGATAGAGTTCCTCCACCATCATTCCAGAGAACACAGTTCCTCCACTGCTCCACAGCTCCTCAATGCTGGGGGGCTTTATACCCCTCTAGCCCACACCTGGCATTATTAGACAGCATGGAGCCAATAGGTTCACGATGATGATCTGCTCCAGAGAGTCCTATTGTATTGGCGGCTTTACTCTACTGGGACTAGACAAGCTCCAGACTCATGTGTTGTCTGATTGGCTCTATTAAATAAGGTAATTGGTAAATTAAATAAGACATTTTAAGCTGTTTTAAAACTACAGAACTAATCAAACTTGGCAGCAAAACAAGGAAACCCATTCCTCTGCCAGTAGAAGCTGCATGCTAATGCCCAAACCTTTAATCTCTCCTCCAGGAGACACGCCTGGACCTGCTGGCAGTGGAATAAAGCAGAGGAAGTGATCTGCAGTGTTTTGTGTCCATGAGAAGGCGTCAGTGCCATTCACAGCACTGTTCACATCACCGCCAGGCTGAGAAGGCCCAGAGTGGCTGAGACGGCAGGAACGGGACGCTTAAAGACACTTACATGTAAAAAAAAAATAGTTCCTTTATACATCCAAAAGTATGTGGACACCTGCTTTTCGTCCAGCGTTTTCAAGGGTATTAGCATGAAGTTTGCCCCCCCCCTCTGCTTCAGTAACAGCCACTGGTCCTGTGGAGGCTTTATGCTATGTGTTAGAACATTGCTGTGAGGAGGATTTGACTGCATTTGGCCATAAAGCAGTAGTGGTCACCTAACTGAATGTGCAAAATCTCACAGTCATTGTCATTTCACCAGCTTTCCAACAAGTGTTGTGTACCCTTTTGTCCAGCAGGGGTCAGTACACACTAATCAAATTATTAATAAAGGGAAAGTAAAAGTAAAAAGGGTTCTATGTAGTACTGAAAAGGGTTCTCATACTAATAGTGGAACTCATGTGAAGAACCCTTCAACCAGAAAAAGAACCACATTGGTTCTCTGGCTGGTAATAGTGGACCACCTCTGGGGCTTTATAGACGGTTCATGAGGAACCAAAATTAAGAGTTTTTTTCTTTTTAACCTTTGCATTTAGGCCAAAGAACCAATTTAAGTACTAGACATTTATCTAACAGGGTTCTATGTAGTACTAAAAAGGGACATTTGACTCATAAGAATAGGGGATCTTTCTTGGTGCTGTATAGAAGTCTATAAAGAACCATCTACAAGATGGAGAACCTTCACCCCCCCCCCCCCCTTTTTTTTTTTTTTTTGTACAAGGATCTATATAGTAGAACCCGTTACTGGTTTCTCGTTTCATTACATTTGTTAAAAAGAGTACTTTACTCTTAAATTAAGGGATTTTCACCATAGTTGCCAGAACCCCTTTTGTAAGTACTATGTGGAACCCTGCTGTTCTGAGTGTCTAGGCCGTCCTGTAAGGGCTGAGTTGTGGTACAAAGTGACGTAGGTGTCTTGAAATCTTGATTAAAGTTCATGTATGTTTATTTATTTATTATGAACAAACACTATGTGTCCACATATTTATGAAGCAGATCTCTGAAGCAGATCAACAGATCAACAGCAGCAGATCTATCGGCACCATGCTGCCTAATGCCAGGCGTGGGCTAGTAGAGGGGTATAAAGCCCCCCAGCATTTAGGAGCTGTGGAGCAGTGGAAGAGCTGTGCTCTGTGGAATGATGGTGGTGGAGCTCCATCCAGTACTTTTGGGATGCGTTGGGGATGATGAGGTGGGGTAGGGATTACCCATGGTTGAATATGATCAAATCCTCACAGCAATGTTCCTCCAAAATCTAGTAGAAAGTCTTCTTCCCTGGACAGTAGAGACAGTAACTCCATTTTTTCCAATACCTTCTGAGCAGGTGTCCCAATACTTTTGTCCATATAGTGCAGATGAACAAGGTCACTGCAGTGTGGAGTAGTGTTGTAATTCTGGTCTGTGGCCACTGGATGGAGCATCTACAGAAAAATACACCTCTCGGTTACTTTTGGTCATCAACCTTTCTCCTGGACAGCAGAGACGACTTCATGGCCTAATCTGCTCCACCTCATACGACTGATCAGTCTGTCCCACAGCTCCTGATCAGGTGTGTAGGCTCTGTGCTGGCGCCGGCTGAACTCTGCAGGGGGTCAGTGATCTCGGATTTAAACACAATTATTTACACAACAGTTTAACCCCTTCACGTCCCAGCTGTAGTCCAGTCCAAGGCTCAGTGCCCAGTTCTCAGTGACTACAGTGCAACCGAGCGGACCGATTCTTCAGGTGTAGGAGAGTGTAGTGAATGTGTGGGTGCTGAGGCAGGTTCTGGAGGGTTCTAGTCAAAGTCTAAGGGGGGTGTAGGGGGTGTAAGAGGGGTGTAACCAGCTGTTGGGTGGAAGGGGAGGCTTGTTCACACAGGTAGATCAAGTTTAATATAATTTCTTAATAAATACATTAAAATTTAAAAACATAAAATTCATTTTTTTCTGTTCTGTTGGGTTCCCTCGGTTCTCGTGTAAGATGTGAGGTCCTTCAGTGTTTGTAATGGGTACAAACTGAGGACTTCGGACAAGGGACCAACACTTTGGTGCTATAATAAAGGCTTTTAAAAGAACTGTTTGAGAAGAACCGTAAATAAATATAAAAAATAACCACTATCTTTACTAAAGAACCCTTGAAGAACCCTTATTTATGGTTATACACACAAACATGTTATTGTGTATATATATATATATATAGCCTTTTTAAAGATGTATCTGAGTAGAACCGTAAATGAATAACCATTGCCTTTACAAAAGAACCCTTAAAGAACCTCATAAATGAGGGTTCTTACGTAAAGACAATGGTCATTTATTGATGGTTCTTCTCAGACGGTTCTTTAAAAAGGCTATATATAGCAATAGACCTGAAGAACCTGTGTATAAATGATGATTCTTTTGTCATGATAGAACCAATGTCTTTACTAAAGAACCCTTATAGAACATATTTATGATTTTACACACTTCATGGGTAATGATCCGCATTCTAATGGTTAGTTGCATTGTCATGGCTCTATATAGGACCTTTGTCTTTTCTAAAGAACGTTTAAAGAACCCTCATTTATGAAGGTTCAAAATTAGGTTATTATAAGGGTTCCTAAGTAAAAGCAGTGGTTATTTATTGATGGTTCTTCTTAGATAGTTTATTATAAAAGCTCTATATATAGATATATATATAGCAGCACCCTTGGAGAACCTATTTGTAGGTGTGTACAACCATAAATGAGGGTTCTTTAGTAAAGGCAATGGTTCTATCACAAACCATGAAAACTGTACCTAAACATTTGAATACTTTCGAGAACCCATGAAGAACCAATTTGAAAGTGTGCAGAACCATACTAAATGAGGGTTCTTCAAGGGTTCTTTAGTACGACACTTGTAGTATATAGACCCAGGACAACTACACTAACCATTTACATGCTCCTGAGTACAGAACCTGTTTAAATGAGGGTTTTGCAAGGGTTCTTTAGCAAAGGCTGGTTCTATTATGAATCATGACAACAGTACATAAACATGTGAATGCTTTTGAGAACCTATAAAGAACCCTTTATGCTTGGAGTGTAGAACATGGTGTGCGATTTGAGCAGTTATGTAAAACAAAGCTGATCCTAAAGGCCGACCCTCGACCCCCACCCCCCAATACCGAACACCGGCATGATCTACCCAACCTGTCATTACCAGCCTGCACATGCAAACAATGGTTGCTAGAACACAAGCATGTCAACAGGAGACATAATCCCAGTAACCGCTACATGCACAGCAACAACAGGTTCTGAAGAACGGTTCTTTGACCCACAACTATAGTAAAACCCATCCTGGTGTAAAACAGAACTGTATGTTAGAGGTTCCCCTTGTGTATGAAGACCTTTTTAAACAGCAATATTTAAACAAGCTGCCATTGTTCGACATACATTATGTGGACAGAAGTATTTGGACAAGGAATTTTTAGAATTCCTGAATTGCTGTGATGATTTGATTGCAATCAGCGACAAGAGCGTTAGTGAGATCAGTACATCAAATGAACGCCCCACCTCATCCCTAAACTTCCCAACTCATCCCAAAAGTACTGGATGGAGCTCCACCATCATCATTCCAGAGAACTCAATGCTCAATGCTGGGGGGCGTTATACCCCCTAGCCCACGCCTGGCAGTATCAGGCAGCATGGAGCCAATAGGGTCATGATGTTGAGCTATTACACCATGTAGGAGACCGGGGTTGGATTCCCAGTCTGGGTGTCCTTGGGCAAGACTCCTAACACTGCATTGACCCTCCTCTGTAATACTAGAAACCTTGTAAGTCGCTCTGGATAAGAGCGTCAGCTGAACGCTGTAAATGTAATGTAAATGTATTGGCAGTATTTGTTTATTGGGATAAGCAAAGCTGTAGGATCCACCGAACAGACGGACGACTGTCCTCGAGCTCCAGCTCCAGCCGAGGCCGTGAGTCTCAGCATCATTAATATGACGGAAGTTAACAGCATTAGAAAAACGCTCAGCCGGCAGTAACGACCTCCTGGACCCTGCAGGACACTGCAGAACAGAGAAGGCCTCAGGCTTCAGGCTCTGACGCTGATGATGCAGAGAGCTTTGGGTACAACAGTGGAATGATCTGGAGTTAAGCTTATTCGCTCAGAAGATACTAAGAAGGCACTAAATGCCTGTTTCTGGAGTGTTAACACACTGGTCTTATGCTGGTCCTGTCAAACGAGGGGGGAGTGGTTGAACAATTGTAAGGGCCTGTGACTGACAGGGACCCTAAAAAAGTATTAATTGAGTATTTTGGTAGTTGTTTTTGGAGTTGTTGGACCTGTGGGGGCCCAGAGTAATATCTTTTTTAGGTGGATGATGTTTTAACTGCAAATAAAAGAACAAACCTACAGAAAATCACCTTAAATGTACAATTTTCTGCCACATGTTGCACATTTTCTTCAATCCCCGGCCTGTTGTGCTCTCTCAGACTCCGGCTGCTGATGGCAAAGCCATATGAGTGTTGTAATAATATGAAAGCTGAAACACTCATAAGAAAAGCAGTTCTTACAGGGTCTTTAAATAAAGGCAGAGATTCTATATTTAGAATCAACTCAAAGAACCATTTAAATGTTTACACATCTCCTCAAATTTAGGGATGGTCTTCATAGAGCTTGGTTCTATACAAAAGCCACAAATGACTCGAAGAACCGAAGGACTTCTTCAGTACTCTCAAGAACTTCAAGTGTAAAAAATAACCATTCCACCAGTAATCATTCAAATCGATCCCTGATCATTGTCCAATGTAGGACCACTGCCTTGACTCAAGAACACCTTGAAGAACCTTTGTTTGTTTTAAAAGTGTAGGTCTAACAATCACAGTAATGAATCCCCGATTGAGCATTATGCCTCCAACGCACAATAAGGCCAAACACAACAGCAATTACGTTGCTAAAACACCGTCCTGTCATCTCAGTGGACACTTTGAATCATCTCCTCTCCTGATTCTTCTGAATCAGAATCGTCTCAAACTGGTTCAACCAGACAAGACCAAGACCACAGTCCTACCCTCACTGCTCCTCCAGAACCTTTCCAGCCTACAGCATCTCTGCTGGCCTCAAGGGTGGAATCTGCATGAGGTAGAGCAGCCAGATGGCCGTAGAGGATACATGATCATATGGAGGAAAGACTGAGGAGATACACCAGAGGTTCCCAACGCTGGTCCTGGAGGACTTCCTGCCCTGCACATTTTAGAGGTTTACCTGCTCCCAGCACACCACCTTCAACTCAACCAGGACGCTTGTTAATTAGCTAATTAACTGGATTAGCTGTGCTGGGAGCAGGGTAAACACTACAATGTGCAGGGCAGAAGGTCCTCCAGGACCAAGGTTAGAAACCACTGGTCCAGACTCTAGACCACTGAACGAATACACTGATTTATACAACAATTCTCTCGTAACCTTCTTTAATGAATCGTCTTTAGGTTCCTCAGACAGCCCTGTATAAATAAAAGTGGCTTATTGTTGTTATTGACTGAAATGAAAACAAACAGTACCGTCCAATATGGCCTGCTGTGCCACGCTGGCTAGCGGATATTGTTTGGACCAGAGATTTATCAGTAAACTGCTGCGGGAGTCTCGCAACACCTTCGCCAAAAGCAAATGCAGTAAGATATGCAGGACTGAGGCCATAAATCAAACACGTCAGGCATAACGATCCTCTGGGTTTACGTCAGCATGTATAACGATAAGGGGAAGCTGAATTCCTCAGACTTTGGGGTTGAATGTAGAACTCCAGTAATTCCATGACTGGGTGGCAGTTTGTGCCCCAATGTAACAAATACATTTAAACCTAATCTTAGCTTCACCCTAATCCTAATACTAATCCTAATCCTTACATTACCTTCAACCTAAAAACTTAATTATAACCTTCAACCCAAAACCCTAAAAGTAATCCTAACCAAACTTCCACCCTAAACTTAATCCTAAAACTAATGTTTATGTTACTTATATCTTAAATGCTAAGCATAATCCTACAGCTAATCCAAACCGTGCTTTCAACCTAAAACCTAAACCTTATTCTCAACTTAATCCTAACCATTACCTGCAACTAATCCTAACTTAAGATTCACCCTAAAACTTTGGGTGGTAACTAACATTACCTTCAACCTAAATCTAATCCTAAACCTAATCCAAAAACTAATCCTAACTTTAACCTTCAACCTAAACCTAATTCTAAACCGAATCCTTAAACTAACCCTAACTTTAAACTTTAACCTAAACCTAATCCTAAACTTAATCCTAAAACTTAGGGTGGTAACTAAAATTACCTTCTACCTAAACCTAAAACTAATCTTAACTTTAAACTTTAACCTAAACCTAATCCTAAACTTAATCCTAAAACTTTGGGTGGTAACTAACATTACCTTCAACCTAAATCTAATCCTAAACCTAATCCAAAAACTAATCCTAACTTTAACCTTCAACCTAAACCTAATCCTTAAACTAATCCTAACTTTAACCTTCAACCTAAACCTAATCCTTAAACTAATCCAAACTTTAACCTTCAACCTAAACCTTATCCTAAACCTAATCCTAAAATATAGGGTGGTAAGTAACATTTTCTTCAACCTAAACTAAAACTAATCCTAAAACTAATCTTAACTTTAACCTTCAACCTAAACCTAATCCTTAAACAAATCCTAAAACTAATCCTAACTTTAACCTTCAACCTAAACCTAATCCTTAAACAAATCCTAAAACTAATCCTAACTTTAACCTTCAATCTAAACCTAATTCTAAACCGAATCCTTAAACTAACCCTAACTTTAAACTTTAACCTAAACCTAATCCTAAACTTAATCCTAAAACTTAGGGTGGTAACTAAAATTACCTTCTACCTAAACCTAAAACTAATCTTAACTTTAATCTTTAACCTAAACCTAATCCTTAAACTAGTCCTAACTTTAAACTTAAACCTAAACCTAATCCTAAAACTAATCCTAACTTTAACCTTCAACCTAAATCTAATTTTAAACCTAATCCTTAAACTAGTCTTAACTTTAAACTTGAACCTAAACCTAATCCTAAAACTGATCCTAACTTTAACCTTGTTGAGAATTTCTACAGATGATTTGTTGACAGCTGGAGCATCTGTATATAATCTATGGGGGACCATCAAAATAAATTGACCACATTAAATATAATTAAATAATGTGTAAATCAATGTATTATTATTATTATTATTATTATTAATAATAATAATAATAATACATTTCTAAGAGTTACTCCAGTTAACATCCTATTTCCGGATTTAGTCTACTATTCAAATATAATACAAATCAAATATTTAGATCATATTAATAATGTGATATAATAAATATTCTGATTGTACTGATCTGACTGCCAGACCCTCCCACCGTGATGTTGTCAGTTCACCGCCTCCTCTTTACCAATGAGCAGATAAGATTAGATAAGAGCAGATCTTGCTAAATAATTTCAGCAGGACCTTTATTACCCCAGAGCAACGTGGCACTTTCTGGGTGCCACAATTTCATATGCCACGCAGTCGCCACGGCATTTACGCCATGGAAATAGACAACGCAGCATGAGCACGGACAGGGTCATCACTGTGATAACACACTGATGGGCTGATCTTAGCGTGAGGTACCGCGTGATGTAGGCCTAACAGGCTAGCTCACACCAGCTATGATATACACAGGGGGTTTGCCCCATCCCTCTTCTGGTAAACCATTAGATGTTTGGGACATTGCTGTGAGGATTTGATTGCACTCAGCAGGGATAGATTAGGATGTTCTTAGGCATTAGAGTTATGGCCATTAATACCCATTAATACCTATTAGTACCCATCTACAATAAGCATCCGCAGTCTCGCCCTCTTCTTTTATTCCTGTCTCCAACTCTAGTTCCGCAGCCAAGGCCTGCTCAAAATTGCACAGGTAGGCAGGCAAATTTCCATGATATTGGGCTCTTTAAAGCAAACCAAGAGTTTCATTCTTATGTTAACAACAACAACAACAACAACAACAACAATAATAATATGATATATTACTTAATTAAAATAATTTAAGGTGACAGCAAATTCAGAATTATCAAAGCAAATTCAGAAATGCGACAGAATGTATCTGCTGCCCCATTTAAGGTGGAACGGATAATTTGAAACATCAGCTAAGTGAACACGAAAACCAGCGTCACCCACGTTCATAAAGGTGTAATGCGACTCATTTGGAGTCATTTAACCCCTAATCTGACCTGATTTCTTTTATTAATAATACTATTAAAAACAACAACAATAACCATAATAATAATAATAATAATAATATAATATATTACCTAATTAAAATTATTTAAGGTGACAGCAATTTCAGAATTATCAAAGCAAATTCAGAATGTCAAAATGTCAAAATGTCGCAGCAAAAACAGAAACCTTCAGAAATACAGCTGTAAATTCCGAAATGTGACAGCGAATTTAGAAGCGACAACAAATTCACAATCATAACAGCAAATTCAGAAATATGAAAGCAAAAACAGAAACCTTTTTTTGAACTTCTGAATTTGCTGATTTGAGATTTTCTGTTTTGTTTATGTGTTCTGCACCTACAGCTCATCGTACCCCTGGACACTGGGTGTCCCTGGGCAGTTTCTCAGGTTACCCATACAGTAGATCCAGCCATGGCATTCAGCCTTGGGAGCGAGAGCATCCGTGAGGTCAGGTACTGATGTTGGATGATTATCTCTGCATGATCACTCCAGCTGCTCAAAAGCGCACCGTTGCATTGTGATGCTTTTCTACAAAGCCTGAACGCCTGCGTCAGCAACGGGTTCTTCTCATAGACTCATTAGAAGGGCCTCAGGGCTTTAAATCAGATCTAATTGAATTCACCTTCCCATTTTAGCCATTAAAGTTCATGCAAATTGACAGTGCGTCAAAATAACAGCTCAAGGCCTTCGTTTTTAGCATGCATCCTGATGCACGAGGCCTCAGAACGGGCTGGCATCTTTGCAAGGCTTGCACCGGGACCTTTCTGAACGTGTGCAGGCCTGAAAAACCGCTCGTGCATGTATTAAAGATAAATATATAACAAATTACATTTTAAAACACATCGTGCATGATTTCAATTTGTACCAAAGGTCGTGGCAGAGGAGGGGAGAGCAAACCGGCGGCGCTAGGACCTGGCTGCAAAGCTCTCCGCCTCTCCTTCCTCCCTCCCTGAAAACACGGAGGAGGGCGCACGGGCTGACATTCGAGAACAGCGCGAGCCAGCGAGAGAGATGCAATATCTGGGCTATAGCTGAACCATACATATACACACACTCACACACACACACACACACACATATTTACTCATCACGAGCCCTGCAAGAAACCCGTCCACGTTGCACGCTGCACTGCTGTCATCATTGTTATTCCTCGTGCAGAAAGGCCTAAAGCCCCCTGCTGTGGATCATGTCTGTGCTGGCTCTGCAAGAGTATGAATTCGAGAGGCAATTCAATGAGGACGAAGCCATCCGATGGATGCAGGAGAACTGGTAAGGTGGATGAAGGGGTGCTTAGGGGTGCAGACATTGAGGACATGGAGAGCTATAGAGCTTAATCTAACCCACTGATTTAAAAAAAAGAAAAAAATAAATAAATAAAAAGCATGCAGGTGGGGTCAGTTGGGGTTGGATGGTGACCACTGGCCTATGTTAGCTTAGTGGGATGCATGCTGGCCTAGGGTTCACCCAGTGCTGTGCTGTTTATTAAGGCGATGCTTTGGAAGCCCTGTATGCTGTAATGTTGGAGGCTGCATCTGTACGTGTGGTGGATGTGGAGGTAGAGTAGTGGATTAGGAGGTGTGTGTAGGGTGTTTGGGGTGGGGAGTTGATTAGTAAGGGGTTAACGTGTCTGATGATGATGTTATTAGGTGTGAATGTGGATAGCCTTTCCTAAAAGGCTGTTTTGGAGCGAGAAGATGAAGCTTGGGTCGAATTATCCGTTCCACCTTAAATGGGGCAGCAGTTACATTCTGGCGCCGGCGGCGCCAGAATGTAACTGCTGCCCCATTTAAGGTGGAACGGATAATTCGAAACATCAGCTAAGCGAATATGAAAACCAGCGTCACCCACGTTCATAAAGGTGTAATGCGACTTATTTGGAGTCATTTAACCCCTAATCTGACCTGATTTATTATTAATAATAATAAATAAAAAAAAGAACCACAAATTAACCCCTATAATCAGTCATCAGCTAGATAACAGCACTCGCTAGCTACTAGCTATCTACTATTCCAGTGCCTATTTAGGCATGCTTGCTTCTTCCTCAAGGGTGTGTCATCAAGTACATACCCCTACACACACACACACACACACACGCATCAGTAAGATTTGGATAGAGGTGTGTGTGTGTGTGTGTGTGTGTGTCTTTTTGGGCCACATTTCACGCTGTTGTAATTTCTGCTAGCTTCAGCCTGTGAAGTCGTTGGCTGCTGACCAATCAGAGGCGTCATCTGATGTCTGCTGACAGACCTCTGACCAATCACGGCTCTGCTTGGCTGCTTGAGGGCGACACCACTCACAACTGGCCGCATTCAGGAGCTCACAGGGCTGCAGCTTTAGGGCATGTCCAGCCAGTAACATGCAGTGTACCACTGAAATCAGGGGGTTACAGATGCTGGGGGTGTTTGTGGGGTTTTACAGTGTTGATTTAGTGTAATAGGGTTTTGTGATGACTGATGGGTTTATAGCTAGCCTGGAAAATGGTTAAGAGAATTGGTTTTAATACAGTTTGAGAGAATATTACTCTGGTTATTTATCATCTCCACATAATTTAGTGGTTGATTAGGTCATATAGAGTGAATTTGGTGTGGAGTGGTTCATTGGAGGGTAGTGGTGGTGATGGGACCCATGTACAGCCCCAGCCCAAGCCCACCAGTGAATCTACATGGGCCCTTATGTGTTATTTCCATGATGGTAAAATGATGATGGTGTGATTTATATATATGTATATGTATATGTACATGTATATGTATATATGTGTGTGTGTGTGTATATGTATATATAGATCACTTTTTAGGGCGATGGTGGGTCAGTGGTTAGAGCACCGGGCTATTACTGGCAGGGTTGTGGATTCGGAACTGCTGCCCACTGCTCCGGGCATGTGTGCTCACTGTCACTGTGCGTGTGTGTGTGTTTGATCACTAGTGTGTGTATGTGTATGTATATATATATATATATATATATATATAACCCTAGTGTCCAACATTAATGGTGAATCAGTAACATTAAATCAGTTTGGTTTCTAAGAAATTGATATTGGATTATAATTATTTCATCATGGTGACGTCAGTCAGTAAATAAGCTACTGTAGAATAGTCCAGATTGATGAGCAGAGCTGTAGATTGTTCCAAAATTACATTTCTAATAAAATTCGTATCCAGAATAGCTCATGCTTCTAAAACTGTGATCGAATATTGAGGCAGGAAAATGATTAAAAGCAGATAAACGCAGTAGGATTTATTATTTAAAATATTTAATGTAGTGTCTAGTTTTGAATGTCATATATTCCCATTCTGGCAGGTGGAGGCTTCCTAACCCGGTTAAATGGTAAAGGTGCACGTATTTGTCACTGTACAGCGAAATGTGTCCTCCGCATTTAACCCATCTGTGGTAGTGAACACACACACACACACTAGTCAACTAGGGGCAGTGAGTACACACACACACCCAGAGCGGTGGGCAGCCAACTCCAGCGCCCGGGGAGCAGAGAGGGTAAAGGGCCTTGCTCAAGGGCCCAACAGTGGCAGCTTGCCGAGCCCGGGAATCGAACCCACAACCCTGTTATTGATATCCCAGAGCTCTAACCGCTGAGCCACCACTGCCCGTCAGACTGTGGTTGTTTTTCACCCTTGGTGTGATTCGTTTGGGCACACTGAGACCCTGGAAGTGCTCTTGGTCTGGTCCCAAATTAACTGTAGAGAGGTTCATTTGTGGTGAGCGTGTGATCCGACCTCCATCCGACTCCGCTATCAGGTGCGCTCCTCCAGTTTGAGCCAGGTGTTAACCTGATCTACTGCCCAGATCATCACTACAGCTTTGTAGTGAACAGATGCCTCTCTGCCGCTAGTCCAGAACACAGGACCCTCTTCCTGTAAACAACCCTGTTATCTGATTCGGACCTGAGCGAACAGACTGCAGGTGTGAAAACACCCTGAGAAATGTTAGATGTGTTTAGAATGATGAGCAGAGCTTATTATTTCATGATAACTATTGAAAATCTCTACCCTTGAAGAAAAAAGAGGATGTGATGATATTGGGTGGATGGGTCGACGTCTGTTCACACACTGTCAGACGCCATATGACCGTCACAGTGACCCGCAATCAGACAGTAATGCCCAAGTGTAGCATGTCTACAGTCGCTCTGTACACAAGTGAAATTTGATTTATTACACATTGGGCTGTAAAACTGCAACAGCACTGTTAGCCAGACCTACACACACACACACACACACACACAGTGACAGTGATTTCCCCAATAGAAGCCTGTATTCAGTCCAGAACGTGGAGCAGAAAAGTGGTGCCTTTGACATGTCGGCTAAACAAAGATCAAATGAGGAAAGGCACGAAAAATATGAACGAACGAATGAATGAATGAGTATCTGTGTGTGTTTCCACTGACTGGCTGCTTGGGTGAAGTCAGGAACCTCCTGGAAAGCCAGACAAGCTTTCATTACGTGGGACTAGAAATACTGATATACATTACATTTTTAATTAAGGCTATTTAAAGAGCTGATTCTGCTTCTGTTGGAGTAACTGTCTCTACTGTCCAGGGTAGAAGACTTTCTACTAGATTTTGGAGGAACATTGCTGTGAGGATTTGATTGTATTCAGCAAAAAGAGCTTTAGTGAGGTCAGGATGTAGGGTCATCACCTCATCCCAAAAGTACTGGATGGAGCTCCACCACCATCATTCCAGAGAACACAGTTCTTCCACTGCTCCACAGCTCCTCAATGCTGGGGGGCTTTATACCCCTCTAGCCCACGCCTGGCATTATTAGGCAGCATGGAGCCAATAGGTTCATGATGTTGATCTGCTCCAGAGAGTCCTATTCTAGATAAGCTGTGCATTTGCACATCTGTGTCAGCAATGGGTGCAACCTAAAGTAGCTGAATGCTTTCATTATAAGGGGTGTCCACAAAGATATCATAGTCGCTTAGGTTTTAGCTCATGGGTAGGTGAGGGACCGTGTGTCTTCACTAGAATGCTGTTTCCCCGCTGCTAGGCAGTTTTACTCTTCGTTTGGGGTCATTGTCCTGTCAAACAGCCCAACTGTGTTGAGGTCTAGCTCATGGTTCGAGGTTCTGCTGAAGAATTTCGACGAATAGCACATTTCCTACAGTGCTGCTTTACGGTGCAAGGTTAAAATAGAAAATAAAATTTGATTAAAAGCTTAATTTAACATATTTTTTAATTAATGAAAGATTAAAATGCAAAGATTTTAGAGCATTTAAACCAAGGGCAACCAGAACAGGGGAAATCATCATATAAATAAAAGAATAATAGATTTGAAATTTAAAATAATAGATTCTCTAAGACTTTTTGGTGCCGTTTTCCACAGTTTGGGAGCATAGGTGGGAGTAGAGGATTTGATTTTAGGGGATTTTTGGAATATTTAACAGACCGTAGAGGACCTGAGGGCTGGTGAAGGATCATCTGTTGGTGAGGTAAATGTGTTTGGAAGATATTGTGACTTTAAATTTGATCAGCGTCGCCCAGCCCAGGGACACACTAGACAATTCTGAAAGTTTAAATTGATAAAAATAAAGAAAGATTTGTTGCGTAAATCTCAAAATGACGAGACCTCGGCCTGTGGCATTTGATTCCGGGGTTGTTTCACCTACAGGACTCTCCCTCTATTAAGCTCCACACTCAACTGAACCTCCTCATTGTGCAATAATTGGTGGGAAACAAACCCTGCAGGTTTGATTACGCCACTTTAGGAGAATGGCAGCTATGCCAGTAATGGCACAGGCTACAAAACACTGACACACTGCCTGCTCTGACTTCAGCTATTACCCGATACCTGGCCCTGTGTTTACACTACAGTACACACCTGGCAGCCCGTTACTGAGCTGAAATCATGGTCTTTTCTAGACAGTAATGTCAGCAGACCTCAGAAAAGGCTTCGGCAGTAGCAGCAGCAGCCCCAGGCATCCTCTACGCCTCTTCCTACCTGTCGTGATTGTGTACCTGACGAGTCCACATGTTCTCACATAAGCAGCTGCTTTTCACACCAGGACATTTCTCACATATTTCTTGGAATCTAGATGAGTCACACACACCTTCAGGAGTGGAAAGACCTTATAACACACCCTAATCAGCCATAACATTAAAAACACCCCTGCCTAATATTGAATAGGTCCCTCTCGTGCCTCAAGAACAGCTCTGACCCTTCAAATATTGGAATCCACAAGACCTCTGAAGGCAACCTTGGTGGTATCTGACATCAAGACCATCGTTAGCAGCAGATCCCTTAATAATAAGTCCTGGAGGTTGTGAGGTGGGACCTCCATGAGCATCAGTAAGCCCTCAGACCAACAGTTGTCCTTCCTTGGAGCACTTTTGGTAGGTACTGACCACTACTTACCAGGAACACCAGGAACAAGACCTGTCTGATGTTCTGGAGATGTTTTGACCCAGTCATTATCTAGAACATCACAGTTTGGTTCTTGTCAAAGTGTCTCAGATTTTTACGCTTGTCCATTTTTCCTGCTTCATCGCCTTCATCACCTTCAAGAACTGACTGTTCTTCACTCGCTGCCTAATATGTAGATCCACCCCTGGGCAGGAGCTGCTGTAGATGAAGGTAGTCAGTGTGAAAGCGTCAGCTCTGGAAACAGGCTGTAATGTTGGGACTAGCTTGGCGTTAAAGGTCGTGATAATGCTTAGTTAGCAGAAGTGCAGTTTTTCCTGCCCTAGCTCCTTTGCAGGCCCTCCTGGGACCCCCTGCTTCCTCAGGTGGGACGTATTGGTTTCAGGGCAGTTCCCAAGCATGGTTCTCTCAGCAGATGGGGGAGGTGGCGGTTGTGTGTTTTTGCGAGAATGCTGTTTCACAACCCTTTGAAGGTTGTTTTACTCGTCTCGTTTTCGACAGGCCGTCAGTTTAAGGAGCAGGATATTCAGCCACTCGCACCATCGATCCGTACCAGTTATCAGATGTCCGGGGCGAAGGAGACGGCTGTGCTGAAGTATCTGTGCTCAGATATTGTGAGGGTTTTATATGAGGTCAGACACTCCAGCTGTGTGTGAGTGTTTATATGTGTGTCATATGTCAAACATGCTCATCTGCTTATTGCTTATACATACACACACACACACACACACACACACACACACTATATGTCCAAATGTTTGTGGACACCTCATTTATAATTCATTCATTGAGGTACTTTAAGTTACACCCATTGCTCAGCTTACCCACACAGCTTGTCTAGTCCCTGTAGAGAAGAAGTACTGCCAATAGAATAGGACCATCTGGAGCAGATCAACATCATGACCCTATTGGCTCCATGCTGCCTTATAATGCCAGGCGTGGGCTAGAGGGGTATAAAGCCCCCCAGCATTGAGGAGCTGTGGAGCAGTGGAAGAACTGTGTTCTCTGGAATGATGGTGGAGGAGCTCCATCCAGTACTTTTGGGATGAGTTGGGGATGAAGTAGGATCATCCCAAGCATTTTGACCTCACTAATACTCTTGTCAATCAAATCCTCACAGCTATGCTCCTCCAAAATCTAGTAGAAAGTCTTCTTCTCTGGACAGTAGAGACAGTTACTCCAACAAAAGCAGGATCAGCTCTTTTAATAAGAAACAATGAATGATCAGGTGTCCCAATACTTTTAGACCACACTGATTGGTTTGAGTCAATTTTATATAAAAAAGAAAGTATGTTTTAAGTAAGTTAAGAAACATTATTTATTCATAACATTACAGATATTATTTAAATGTTTGATGAGTTTCATGGAAATCATGAAACATGTACCAAAAATGTCACCATATTAATTTACTTCTGCTGTTTTGTAGTGATGAGTAATGAGACCTGAGCTCTCCACAGTCACAGGTTTACAGTTGATGGCCAAATTCTGCACAGAGATGAGATTGGTGACAGTCTAGGCTCAGTGTTTGTTAGCACCGTTAGCCTAGCATGTCCCACTGTAAACTATAGAAGCGCTAATCAGATACCAAACATGTCTCGGCTGATCGACTGAATCTGAGATCAGAGATCAATCATGATCATTTCGTTGATGGTTGTGAAAGCGGTGTGTTCGGTTAGGCCTGAGTGAAGGCGATGTGAGTCCTGTGTTTGGTGTAGGGTCTTTAATATGAGAGGTAAGGGTTAGTGGGTTTGGCTTTAGGGCTCAGCTGATCGCTGTCAGGTTAAAGACACAGATCAGTCCTTCTGTCCTATACAGGCTTAAACACAGCTGCTGCAGTCAGCAATATTCACTCGGGCTCTCTGTCTCGGTGCGTTCTGCATTAGTGCGCTGACTGTTATTTGCTTCTGGGAGGTACTTTCACAGATCCAATATTGAGAGAGAGCGAGAGAGAGAGAGAGAGCGAGAGTGTTTGTGTGTGTTCATATACTGGCATCTGTAAGTTGAGCATTGAGGAGCTGTGGAGGAACTGTGTTCTCTGGAATGATGGTGGTGGAGCTCCATCCAGTACTTTTGAATGGGATGAGTTGGTTCATCATCATCTAACATCTTGACCTCACTAATGTTCTTTTTGCTGAATACAATCAAATCCTCACAGCAATGCTCTTCCTCCAAAATCTAAGTCTTCTTCTCTGGACATTTGAGACAGTTACTCCAACAAAAGCAAGATACTCTTTTAAAAACCTTGATTCAGAAGAAATAATGAAGCCATGAGAAAAGTGTCCCAATACTTTTGTTCATTTCAGTATCGGAGCCAAAAGGCAGAATGTATGGCAGAACGATGAGTTTTAACCTGACTGTCTATTAATACCCCCACTCTTTAAGCCATTAAGGAGCTGAAACTATTACCTCCTTACCTCGGTAATCCAGGCCGAGGGAGAAGCGCTGTGTATAAATACAGCTGATGACCGTTATGTCACTGCCTGGTCATACAGATGGAAAGTGATGTCGGGAGTTACCTTCACTTTGTCAGCCATGTTTGATGGTCAGTGCCGTGCGTCTGTGCGGGCCCGTGCGGTCGCCAGGCTCCGGGTTGGTTAAAGAGAATTAGTCTCAGATGGGTGTCTGGAGGTCATTCTCTCTAATCTGGGCGTATTTATATCCTGTCCTCAGCCAACAACACCAGCCCAAAGTTTCTGGAATGAGCTGTGTCTGGATGGAGGAGTAAGGCGGCGGCTCACCTGTCCAGATCCGGTCACACTGGACGGCTTGGAGAAGGCGTCAGGCAGGGGCTTTCTGCACTGGACGGCCGGCTTAGCTGTAGCGATAGCTTCAGGCTCACTCAACCACACACACACACACACACACATGTATACACACACATGTACATACAGACCGCCAGAGTTACATAACAGGTCAACTTCTTATCTCTGCTAATGAACTCGCCCTTTGGGTGCGGTGCGGCCAGTGGCTTTGACTGAATGGTAAGAGAATGGCTGTGATGCTTCTCTAATTGTCGCCATCAACTCTTAAATGCCAGCCATTCATGCACACCTCAGGTGGGTAGTGTTGGCACCAGAGGTGGGTTGGAACTACTTAGTAATGGAGACTGTGAATCGAGCTCCTGCTGTCGCTTCTTCACTGGATTTTAGAAGGAACAATGAAGCCATGAGCAAGTGTCCCAATACTTTTGTCCATTAGATGAAGAGCAGCAGCTGTTGAGTATAGATCACTGTATTCAGTACAGTTGAGGATCTGAATAGTAGTTTATAAAAGTCTGAAGCTACTGATGTTTTTAGTCTGTGATTACAGTATCGTGATATATATTGCAAAAAAAAATCTTGAAATATCTTGATATAGTATTTTTTTATCATATCGCCCAGCCCTATATCTACTGTAGCTGTTGTCTGTGGTCTTTCAGGTTGTAATGTAACTGAGCTCTTCAGTGCGTTTCTTCTTTTTAAGAATGAACCAGATTGTGGATTTGGTCGGTTCTGCTCTCTCTGATGGGTGTGGATTTGTTTTTTCAGGCTATTTCTGACCTTCTTCACTTGCATCAGCCCCCCTTTGGACCATTGGTTTTACCTTGATGTTCTTCTTCCTCCTGTAGTTGGATTATCTTGCGTCTTATGTCTCCTCAGGAACATCTCCTAAGAAATGAGGAACTGGTTCCTAATGGAAATTTGATAATAAAGCATGGTAGCTATATAAAATAAATAAATAAAACGCTCTCAGATTGATTGCTGTCAGATTGAGTTAGAAGCCCAATGTGACCTCCAAAGGAGCAGTCGCCTCGTTCCCTTCAGGGCGTCTCAGTTTGACGTGTGTAGAAATAAAGCCGTGTAGAAAAGCAGGCACCTCAGGACACGGCCGTTTCACATCTCCCATCATAAAGCATCCCGTCACCCGCTCAGCTGCGGCCTTCTGCAAGCTCTCCGTCTCCCAAAATACCAGAATAACAGCTCCCAGCACGCTCCCAGTGATTAAACGCCCAGCAAACTGTGGGGTATCTCAAGGTCGGCCCGCGTGATGATCGGTAACGTCATGCTTCGTAATACAATATAGAGATTTTCCAGGCCAGGAAATAATGAGGTGTACGTGTGCGTCCAGCTGCCCAGGTCGCACGCTGGCAGGAAATCTGTGCTGATCCCTGCTGTTTTACCCTGAGCTTTCTCGGCCTTTCTGCACTTTTTTCTGCCTCCGTTGTGCTGCGTTCGGTAAAAGGCGCCGGCTGTTCGGATCCACCGGAGCAGATTCTGCTAACGTCGCCAGTCCCGGACTGCAATTAGGCTGCAGATTTCTGTTTCCTTTGTTTGCACTCTCGATTACTTGGGATGCAGTCGGTGTGCAAAGCAGCTTCATCCAGTTCTCCATCGCAGGTAGACGGCGTCATTAATCTCCGCCTGCCGCAGGTCTGGTAAACAGCCGGCAAATAAACAAACACCAGAGGATGTGGACTGAAAGTTGATGTGCTTGCAATTTTCACTGCCCCTACTTTGTGTTTATTGGACTTTAACAGAACCCCTGGTCTTTCCTGTAGCTATAGCTGAGACGCTCCGATATGGAGATATACGCTCCGATATTTTCCAATAGAGACAAACACAGATCAGCCATAACATTAACACCACCTGCCTTATATTGTGTAATCCGCTCTGACCCGTCGAGGATCTATGGATCTGTGGGATCTGGACACCTGAAGATGTTTGCAGCAGGTGATTGAAGTCCTGTAAGTTGTGAGGTGGGACCTCCATGAGCATCAGTGACCCTTGGGCACTTGGCCAGGTGTCCTTCCTTGGAGCTCTTATGGTAGGTACTGACCACTGCTTACTGGGAACACCCCACAAGAATGTTTTGCTGATGTTCTGGAGATGTTCTAAACCCAGTCATTATCTAGAACATCACAGTCTGGTTCTTGTCAAAGTGTCTTGCGCTTGTCCATTTTTCCTGCATCATCACCTTCATCACCTTCAGGATCTGTTCACTGTAGTAGGTAGAAGGTATGGAAACAGGTATGAATGGAGATTTGTAAACGTGCTAGCTGTGTTTTAGCTGTGTCTTTTGACCTGTGGGTTTGGATGTGGCGGAGGAGTGGATGTAGATGTGGTGGGTCGTGACCGTGGACTGATGAACATGGACCACATGTTGAATTTCCCGCTCTTCTACATGGAGAACAGGGACGAACAGCACTGAGGAGAATGCTCTCTGACGGCTGCTGGAGCCAGCTAGCCCTAAAGGAGCTCAGAGGGCCTCACTGACCCTCATTCGCCCTCCACAGTAACATGTGAAGTCCTCCCACTGGGGAACTCTCCTGGGGAAAGGCTTGAGAAAGGGGACAACATCTCTGTAGTCAAGGACACAGATTTCTGCGGACGCTTAGGTGTTGTTCATAATGAAAACACATTTCACACGTTATTCTGGGAGTGGTATTTGGGTCAAAAGAATTAGGGCTTAATTCAGTATTTTGCACACAGTGATGATGTATATATTTTAGGGCTGTCTGATATATCAGCGGGATACTGATGATGTCAAGGGTTTATCGGTAATAGCAGCTCATTAATACGTTCTTTTCTGGTTGTGGCGTCACTGAGCTTCATTTTCCGTGAGCCAGGGCTAACCATGGACAAACCTTGACGAAACATTGTTCAATTTGAAACTGTAGCAAGACATGCCCCTGTTCCTAGGAGTGTTTTAGCTCACAGCCAATTACAACGGCGCTCATTTACATATATTGGTCTTAAAGGCGCAGTAACAGAAACAGCCTGTTTAATTCCAAGGAATAAAGAGAGGTTGTGTAATATTGAGTGTTTGAAACATAAAACAACGCTATATATATATATTATTTTTTTTAATGAAAAATGAGCCACTTAAAACTCCAGTTTTCTGTCATTTGTCTAAGGAGTGTGACCACTGAGAATGATTTCTGATCAAATTAGTCAGTAAAGCACTGTTATTTAATTTGACATTAAATTTAATGAAATTAGAATACAACCCAAAAAATCTCATCATTGCTTATTCGTTTTGATTTTTTTTTTAAAGCAATAAAAATCTTTTTTTAAAAACATAATGTCTTTTAGCCTTAAAATGTTCCCATTGGTCAGGCCCCAGTATTATATTCGATCCCAGTGTTCTTCTCCCATTCTAACAAAGCACAATGCTGTGACACGCCAAGGACAGTGGAGGCCATTTGTACAGAATAGCCTCCCTGTTCGAAAGCAGAGTGAGGTCAGTGTTCTGATCAGAAACGAGTGGGCACAGATACAACGCAGTGTCCAGCGTTCCTTCACCGTCTGTGTCCCGAAAACCTCATGATGTCCATCAGGGTCCATCGGGCCATCAGGGTCAAGAACAACGGTCAGCAACCCTGAACCACGGTCCAAATAAAACTATTTCTGATCTATTTCATAAGGCTGTGTGATGTGTACAGAACAGCCCAATATCCAACTGCGACTCATCCAGTATTGAATTTTTATTTGACCTTTACTTAACCCGACAAATAATTAGGTTAATAATAATTAAACAGCTTCTTATTTCTGATGGTAGCCTGAAAAAGGTGAAAACCTCTTAAGAAACACACAAAGGCTGTACAGACATCAAATAATTAAGATGCAGAAGCTGAAATATAATAATCTAATAATATAATAGAATTCCCAAAAACGACGGTCTGTAAAGATGACCAGTTGACCGCTGGGCGATATGTTAAAAATACTATATCACGATTTTTAAAGGCATTTTGATGATGCACAATATTTATCACAAAACATGTAATCACAGACTAAATAGATCAGTAGTGACAGATTCTTAAAAATATTCATCCGGTACTCTTGCGTAGTGAATACAGTGTTAATAATGAAACCTGCAGCTGATCAGTGCTCTAAGCACTAGCAATATCCTCCTTATGCTTAAGAAAAGCTTACTGTGTATCACAATAACAACATTTATCACGATACGATTAAATATAGTCATATTGCTCAGTCCTATGATGAAGTACGCTAAGTGTCTGAAGAAGGCATTTTCAGGCTGACCTATGTGTGTATTCTGTCACCTAACTTACAATGTATTCAAAAGTAGTAATATCTTTATCTGCCAGGGTACAACACCCTCCCTGCCAAACCACATGACCTTGGTCTCAGTAGTGTTTATCTGTTAAAGCCTGAAAAAGTTATTTTGTGAATTAATTACTGCTTCTGAGGAGAGACCAGTAACTTAAACAACCGTACAGTCAGCGCAGACTGATTGTTTATTGAGGTGTTTATGGACTAATATCTCCTATTCTAGTGTATAGGAGTGTTTATTGAGGTGTTTATGGACTAATATCTCCTATTCTAGTGTATAGGAGTGTTTATTGAGGTGTGTATGGACTAATATCTCCTATTCTAGTGTATAGGAGTGTTTATTGAGGTGTGTATGGACTAATATCTCCTATTCTAGTGTATAGGAGTGTTTATTGAGGTGTTTATAGACTAATATCTCCTATTCTAGTGTATAGGAGTGTTTATTGAGGTGTGTATGGACTAATATCTCCTATTCTAGTGTATAGGAGTGTTTATTGAGGTGTTTATAGACTAATATCTCCTATTCTAGTGTATAGGAGTGTTTATTAGGGGTGTTTATGGACTAATATCTCCTATTCTAGTGTATAGGAGTGTTTATTGAGGGGTTTATGGACTAATATCTCCTATTCTAGTGTATAGGAGTGTTTATTGAGGTGTTTATGGACTAATATCTCCTATTCTAGTGTATAGGAGTGTTTATTGAGGTGTTTATAGACTAATATCCTATTCTAGTGTATAGGAGTGTTTATTGAGGTGTTTATGGACTAATATCTCCTATTCTAGTGTATAGGAGTGTTTATTGAGGGGTTTATGGACTAATATCTCCTATTCTAGTGTATAGGAGTGTTTATTGAGGGGTTTATGGACTAATATCTCCTATTCTAGTGTATAGGAGTGTTTATTGAGGTGTGTATGGACTAATATCTCCTATTCTAGTGTATAGGAGTGTTTATTGAGGTGTTTATAGACTAATATCTCCTATTCTAGTGTGTAGGAGTGTTTATTGAGGTGTTTATGGACTAATATCTCCTATTCTAGTGTATAGGAGTGTTTATTGAGGTGTTTATAGACTAATATCCTATTCTAGTGTATAGGAGTGTTTATTGAGGTGTTTATGGACTAATATCTCCTATTCTAGTGTATAGGAGTGTTTATTGAGGGGTTTATGGACTAATATCTCCTATTCTAGTGTATAGGAGTGTTTATTGAGGGGTTTATGGACTAATATCTCCTATTCTAGTGTATATGAGTGTTTATTGAGGTGTTTATAGACTAATATCTCCTATTCTAGTGTATAGGAGTGTTTATTGAGGGGTTTATGGACTAATATCTCCTATTCTAGTGTATAGGAGTGTTTATTGAGGGGTTTATGGACTAATATCTCCTATTCTAGTGTATAGGAGTGTTTATTAAGGGGTTTATGGAGTGATACTTATTTAAGTGGATCAGAATTCAGATTGTTGATTGTTTTCATGAGCTGCTTCTCTCTCTCTCTTTGTCTGGTTCTTGCTGTAGCCTCAGAACAAAAGGTGCCCTAGGGGTTCTTCTCCTCCACCTAACTCACTGTCGTTCTTGGAAAGAGAACAAAGTGGCAAGTCGTCAACTGAATAGGACATTTGGCAGGGAGGGGTGTACTATTCCCCCCACGCCATAAATTCCTATTGGACGCAGGCCTGTCAGGACACACGTCTGCTTAGGTTTTGGCAGCGAACAAAAGAGAGGAACTGATGCCAAAACTTCACTGATTATGTCGTCATTCTGCTTTATTCCATCAGATACAATTTCCCTCTTATTCTAATGCCCCTCACCGTCGCTCACACACTCAGGGAAATGAAAGTGAAAGTTCAGTTGAAACCTTATTGGATATCAGCCCCATGCAGAGCTGCAAAATGACCATTCTTCATTCTGAAAGTGTGATGCATTGAATTTGCTTTGAATGTGTTCTTCATTTCCCCATATAATTAACCAGTATACATCAGTACAGTGTGATATTTGAGGTAACTCTAGTAGTGGAGGTTGGTAATAGGTGAATAGGTGAATTCTGCCCATTGCTCCTTTTCACTGTTCTGTTAATAGAAGCTGTAAGTAAACAGTTGAACACGCCAACGGTGGCATTTCCTCCTTCTAAAATACACCAGATAATCCACTGTAACCACCTGCATACAGTACACAGTGTCATTACAGAGGCTTAATTATGTTCCCAAAACAGAAACACACGAGCTAACAAACATCCAGAAAGATCCCAATTTAGATAAAAGAAAAAAGAACAATAATGTAAAACATTCTATTACTGTTTAGCAATATTGATACATAAACATTTAATAAACAGAACTCTTTAATTTATGGGTGCTTCAGAATTGTATAGGAGTGTTTATTGAGGTGTGTATGGACTAATATCTCATATTCTAGTGTATAGGAGTGTTTATTGAGGTGTGTATGGACTAATATCTCCTATTCTAATGTATAGGAGTGTTTATTGAGGTGTGTATGGACTAATATCTCCTATTCTAGTGTATAGGAGTGTTTATTGAGGTGTGTATGGACTAATATCTCCTATTCTAGTGTATAGGAGTGTTTATTGAGGTGTTTCTAGACTAATATCTCCTATTCTAGTGTATAGGAGTGTTTATTGAGGTGTGTATGGACTAATATCTCCTATTCTAGTGTATAGGAGTGTTTATTGAGGTGTGTATGGACTAATATCTCCCATTCTAGTGTATAGGAGTGTTTATTGAGGTGTTTATGGACTAATATCTCCTATTCTAGTGTATAGGAGTGTTTATTGAGGTGTTTATGGACTAATATCTCCTATTCTAGTGTATAGGAGTGTTTATTGAGGTGTTTATGGACTAATATCTCCTATTCTAGTGTATAGGAGTGTTTATTGAGATGTGTATGGACTAATATCTCCTATTCTAGTGTATAGGAGTGTTTATTGAGGTGTTTATGAACTAATATCTCCTATTCTAGTGTATAGGAGTGTTTATTGAGGTGTGTATGGACTAATATCTCTTATTCTAGTGTATAGGAGTGTTTATTGAGGTGTTTATGGACTAATATTTCCCATTCTACTGTATAAGGCAGTTACTTATTAAGGAGTCAGATTGTAGTAATTAATGTAATTCAGTTAAATATGATCAGGTACTGTGATGTAAATGAAATATGGTCATGTGTTTTATCAGTACCGTTCAGTGTTAGGTGCTGTTTGCTCTCACTTTCACGCTTACCCACACTCTGTAATGAACCGTTCAGGCTGGGCTCTTGAGTTCGGGACTCAGCACTATTGTGTGAAAAGTAGTCAGCAAAAAGAGAGAGCTCCATATGTCTCTGAGTTGACAGCGAAGGCAAAGAGAGTCTGTATTAATAGCAAATAAAAGCCTTTGGCCCAGAAAATGCCCTTAAACTGAGACACAACAAGGTGACACCTTCATACTAAACAGTCTGAAATCTGCTGCTGGCTGGTGTCCTGTACACCCGTGGTCTTTAGTTCCCATCCTGGTGGGCTGGTATATCATGGTTTAGGACTAATCTTGTACTACATTTCAGTGACGGTGTTTTTGGAGCTTGTGAATATTATATATAATAATGAATAATCTGTGGCTATGCAAGACTGGATTGGGATTAAAATAGCTGATACCCGATCCATTAAAATGTGCCTGGATCAGTCCCAGGACATGCCCAGTTAGTTTGTTCTTGGATGAAATGGAGGGACTGTTTGAAAAAGGCCGTAATTCCTAAACGGTTAATGCCGTATTTTTGAGAGTTGTGCCACTGTCCAAATACTTATGGGCTGCAGTAGCCTATAGTCTCTCACAGACAATGATTAACCAAATACTAATTTAAATTCTCTCTCTCTGTTTCTCTGTCTCTCTCTGCAGGAAAAAATCGTTCCTCTTCTCTGCGCTCTATGCTGCCTGTATACTCGGCGGGCGCCATTTGATGAAGCAGAGGGAGAAGTTTGAGCTGAGGAAGCCTTTAGTGATATGGTCATTAACCCTTGCCGTCTTCAGGTAAACATCTGCAATACTTGAGGATTAATAATAACCTTAAATCAGCAGCTTCAGGATCATGGTGAAGCTCCACTGACTGTATCAGGGAGAACAGCGTCTCTATCGGTGCTACTCCGGGCTCGGAGCTCTGCTAACTGCACTATGGAGCTCTGGTGAAGCGAGCAGGACGGAGCTCTCCAGAACTGCTGTGTAACGCTGCAGAACCCATAGAGTCATATTAGTGTACAATCCTGTAGTATTACTCTACCCCCTCAGCCCACATGCTGCTCTACCCCTCAGTGATGCTTCTGTATCTCTCAGCTTGTCCAGAAATGCATGTTTACCCTGAGGTTATTTATTTATACTGCTGTGAATTACACTATATACCTGTAGAGGGAGCCCAGGAGCAAAATAGCTTGAGAACAGGTATTCAAATAATGCTGAATTGGCATTTCTTGTTTCTGGACTCCCTGGTGAAGCCGTCCTGCTCGCTTCACCAGAGCTCCATAGTGCAGTTAGCAGCGCTCTGAGCCCAGAGTATAGAGACACTGTTCTCCCTGATACAGTCAGTGGAGCTTTACCGTGATCCTAAAAGTTGGAAATGCTTTAGGGAGTGGCCTGTTTCCTGAGCAGTGTTGCTTAAATAGTTCTCAAATCTTGACCAGTAATATCTACTGTAAGCGCAGATGCTGCCCCCAGTCACGGCCTCAAACAGACCTCAAACAAAACCGTTCTGGTTCAGCTGTCGTACAGTCAGGCTAAGCTAAGCTGCCACAGAGACCATGGCCCAGTAAAGTTCTGGAGGCGTTTGTGATTACGATCTTTATTACTGAATAAATTACGCTCCGAGGGTCAAACTAGGGATGAAAGGAAGCTTCATGTCTTGGCTGATAGACTGTTTCTGAGTACGTTTAATTTTTCAGCCAAACCTTTCACAAAACCATACGTTTCACCGCCTCCCACGACTCACCTGTCTCTGCTTTCTACTGTCTGCTTCAGTATATTTGGTGCCATGCGAACTGGGAGCTACATGATGTACATCCTGATGACCAAAGGCCTGAAGCAATCAGTGTGTGATCAGAGTTTCTACAATGGACCTGTCAGCAAGTTCTGGGCGTACGCCTTCGTGCTGAGTAAAGCACCCGAGCTCGGTGAGACCCTCTGTATTCCACACTTTTCCTTTAACCCTTTAACAAAAAAGGTGCTCAAATAGCTGTCAGAGGAGATAAGATACAAGATGGCATGGTGGTAAATGTCTTAGGTGTGTGCAGATGATTGACACACTTCAAATATGTAAGTTCAAGCACAATATTTTACTATATAATTTTATATATGGTCGCTGCCACTCAGCTTTACAGGAGGAGGATGTAAAATATTTTATTCCAGGTATTTTTGGAGCATTTCTATTGGTCTATTCATCATAAAATTCTGATACAATGTACAGAACAACTGCCAGATTCACTTTATGTCAAAAGACAAAATGGCACAAATGGAGATACAGGGATTTATGAGTTATACATAAATGTTTATACAGAGACACTTAATTTTTTCTTAAATCTGCATATCTACGTGTCCGGCATGCGTTTTATTCCAGCATTTTTATCAATCAGAGCTGAGTTAGCTGAATCTGTAGACTATGACGGCATAAAGTCGCTCAACAGCAATGTGAAAGACTAGTGGAGAACCGGCCGAGACAGGAGAGCTGTGATTGGCCGTCGAGGTTATTTCACCATAGTGATTTCTGAATGCTCTCAGAGTTCAGATATTAGTACTGTGGTGTTTAAATTTTAATAATAACTTTGCATTATAATTATTAATAATATAATTTCTTTGCATTATTTGAGCAAATAAATAAATGCTCTAAATAGTAATATTTATATTTGGAAGTTAGGAGAAATGTTTATGGTTTATGAAATTAATAAAACGCAAATGTTAATTTCCCTTAAACACAATAAATGGTAAAACCAGAGAAACCTGTAGGGTGGTTGGGGGCAGTGGTGGCTCAGCGGTTAGAGCTCCGGGCTGTTGTTGACAGGTTTGTGGGTTCGATAACCAGGCTCAGCAAGCTGCCACTGTTGGTGGGCCTTGAGCAAGGCCCTTCACCCTCTCTGCTCCCCGGGCGTCGCAGCAATGACTGCCCACAGCTCCGGGCATGTGTGCTCACTGTCTTGTGTGTGTTTGTGTGTGTGTGTGTGTTCACTGTTTACGGGTGGGATAAAAGCAAGCCAAATTCCATCTGTGTCCAACACTAATAGTAGATATGGTTGTCTTGTCTTGTCTTGTTTCTTAGTTTTTTCCAGGGCTGTATGTAAATATAATATTATTCAAACTTATTTCTGACCACTTTTATTGATCCCCTTAACATCAAAGTTATATATATATTATGTATATAAAAACATCTTAGTTTAACCATTGATTTAATTTTTTTATAAATATGTGTCATTCGGTGAGCAAACAGTCTGTTGGGTTCTTGCTAATTCAGTTTCCACACCTCCGGCACTGTTTAGATTTATTTCCGGTGGTCCTATCTCTCCCTCAGGGCTTGCACACCTTGTTGTTGTCGCAGTGTGGGTACATTTCCATTGTGGGTACCTGTACAGTACACTGTCTTCTGACTTTCTTTTGACTCACTGAAAAGGAATGCTCCACCCATTGTCCAAACCCAATTTGATGGACGGTCTGTCCGTGTTGTGCCCCTGCTGCTTCGGTGAATGCTGTAGAGCGTGTCTTTAAATAAACCGGATCTTCCACTCATCAGCATAAACCAAACGCCAACGTATGACTCAGAACTTCCTTCTAAGCAAATGCTGTGGTCTTCCCTACACACACCCTACACACAGCTACCCGACCACCGGCCCACATACTGTATCTTTATTCAGTACAGATGAACCTGTTTGGGTTGGCAGATGATAATTAAGGTTTCCTTTGAGTGGCAAGAGTCTGTGTTTCAGTCTGTGTTTACGGAGTCCATAAGTATTTGGACCGTAACATGATATTAGTGATATTGCATCTGTACACCAGCTTAATGGATTTGAAATGAAGCTGTGATCGAAGTGTAGACTCACTGACATAATCTGTCAAACATGGTGGAGGCCCTGTTACCGCATGGGAATGCCTTGCTGCCAGTCAGGAACGGGGGTCACTGGTGTTTATTGATGATGTGACTGCTGATAGAAGTAGCAGGGTGATTTCGGAAGTGTGTGTAGCTCTACTTTCTGCTCCGATTCCGTCAAATGCTGCATTACGGATCATTTTACAGAGAAAACTGTTTAGGTGGTAAAGACTGATGTCAGCACCTGAGCCTCTCAGATGTTGGTCCTCTCAGCACCATTGGTCCAAAAGAGCTTCAGTCTGTGTTTTTAACAACAGTTATTTAGATAAAACCTGTTCTTCATTTGATGGACATGAAGGTGGTTTTCTTACATAATTGAGTCAAATCAAACACTGTGGCAAGGCGTCCCCAAACTCCTGATGGGCCATGTCTTTGTTAGAGACCTCAGAGTATGTATGTATGTGTGTGTGTGTGTGTGTGTGTGTGTGTGTGTGTGTGTGCGTGCAGTGCTGCAGGGACTGTAGCTGTATTTTCTGCCTCTCTGGGTCTTTTGTGCAAACCCATCCCCAGAGAAAGGGGGACGCACTCAAACAAACGCCGGATCCCTCGGAGGGCCAAGTAATGCGTGATGAACCATGACCTACACATTCATGGCCTGTCAGGGATGCAGCAGAAGACAGATCTACACACAGAGACACACACACACACTTTGTCAGGATTATATATATATAGACACACACACACACTATATGGACAAAAGTATTGGGACACCTCCACATTCCACCTGCAGGAGCTTTTCTGCCATCCCATTCTAAACCCATAGGCATTATTAGTATGGAGCTGGTCCCCCTTTGCTCTAAGCTCTACCAGCAGCAGGTCTGGAGCTCTGCTGCAGTTACTGAGTCAGTTGGAGGCTTTTCTGCACTCTGCTCTGAGCTCAGCACTCGGCTCTGACCCCGCTCTGTAACTTTACGTGGTCTGACAGACACTCGGTGGCTGAGCTGCTCTCTGTGGTTCCTCCTAAACACCTTTACTGTTTAGTAATACCACTCAGGGCTTGGTTTTATACACCAACAATATACCACATCTAGCCCACGCCTGGCATTAGACAGGGTACCAGTAGCTCCAGTGAGTTCTATTCTGTTGGCAGTACGTCTCTACAGGGACTAGACAAGCTGTGTGTGTGCAACTTCAAGTAGCTGAGCGCATTCATTCTAAGGGGAGTCCACAAACATTTGGACATGTAGTGTATGATTAGATATGTTTAAAAAGACACATGACCGTGTATATGGACATGACTGAAGCTCTACAGCATTATCGCAACACACACACACACACACACACCACAAACAGAGCTGCCTGCTTTAATCTCATGTCAGTCTGCCCCACAGACAGGGCCTCGTCTGCAGGCCGCTGCTCCTTTTTGATGGAGCAGAGGTTCCTCAGCGCAGTCAGAGAGAGAGAGCGACGCCTTCCTCCTGAAGCTTATCTACAGGAACGCTTGTGTTGGCACACTTTAACCTTTCATACGTTAGCAAACAGAAGCGCTGCCAGTCTACTGTTTACTCCTGATACACTTTAACAGAGGGATCCCTCCCAGTGTGAGAGACGGGAGAATTAAAAGGTCCTCCTGCACCATCTGTGGCGTCACCCATCTGGGAGAGCTGCTGACCAGGATGAAGATAAGATTGGGTGCAGGCTGCTGGATGTATTTCATACCTGCGAGAGCTCGTAATGTTTCAGGTTAATCTTTGTTCTAGACTTGCTCAATAGCGCAGAGAGGGAGTGCTATACTGTTGTTACAGGCACAAGGCTGAAGACCAGTGGAGGAGATCAGCTCCCCAGCGCTGGTATCTCACTACAGCCTGACCTGAAGTGTCTTACTGCATTATACCATCGTTTTTACCTTTTTAGACAATACATGCACAAAGTCAAAGATTAAAGAGAGTTTATTCAGGTCCATGAAGAGAGACGGCAGATGGTTCTACATGGTGCCAAAAAAGGGTTCCACTCAAGGCAAGGAACCCTTTTGCAGTGCTACATAGAGTAGCAATTGTTTAGTGTAGCAATTTGTGAAGCTTTGTTAAAGACCCTTCACATCACATCACACAGACCATTTTCAGTGATGCTGTCTGGCAGAAGGTTCCCATCGCTTCCAGACGCCGAACTGACTGAACTGACCACTCACACGTACCTCCTTGCTGACTGTATTCTTCTACCTCAGTAAATACTGTGGTCATCTCCTATAACCTTGAATCTTCATTATTGCTGATTTTCACATTTTGGCAGTGGGGAGAGAGCGCCATCTACCCACCCTGGAGAGAGCCAGGCCAATTGTGCTCTCTCGAGGTCCCGGCTGTTGACCAGATTCGAACCGGCGATCCTCTGGTCATAGTGACTGCACCTTTTTCCACCTCTCTGGGACCCCCATTCTTTTCTATACTTTTAAATATGGGACTCTATGCTATAATTTTTCCATATTTATTATCACAGTTATTACCACTATGCCACTTTATTATATTATGTTATATAATTTATATACATGTGTACATTTTCCAAGTTTTTCTAATAGTTTTCTCTTTGTTCTGAATTTATTTTATTTTATAGCGTTTATTTATAGAGTGTTTATTTTATAGTGTGTTTTTATTATTGCTTTTATGCAACTGATACAGCTGCAGTTTTCTTTCTGGGAGCCATAAAGTATTTCTGATTCTGATACTTCCTCAACTCCTCTAAAATACATGAAGGACATATAGGTTACAAGGTTTTTGCATGACAGCACAATGTTTTGTATATGAGCCCAATTCTGTTACCTGTTTCTGTTCCTTTTATCAGTGACACCCATTAACTCTCTCTCTCTATCTCTCTCTATCTCTATCAGGAGACACCCTGTTCATCGTGCTCCGTAAGCAGAAGCTGATCTTCCTGCACTGGTACCATCACATCACCGTGCTGCTGTACTCCTGGTACTCCTATAAGGACATGGTGGCCGGCGGCGGCTGGTTTATGACCATGAACTACCTGGTGCACGCGGTCATGTACTCCTACTACGCCCTGAGGGCGGCAGGGTTCCGGGTTTCTCGTAAGTTCGCCATGTTCATCACGATCACCCAGATCACGCAGATGGTGATGGGCTGCGTAGTCAACTACCTGGTTTACTCGTGGATGCAGCAGGGCCAGGAGTGTCCGTCGCACGTCCAGAACATCGTGTGGTCGTCCCTCATGTACCTCAGCTACTTTGTGCTCTTCTGTCAGTTCTTCTTCGAGGCCTACATCCACAAGACCAAAGGAACCAAGGAAATCAAGAAGAGCCAGTAAAACGCACCAAAAGATGAGTGAGAGAGAGTGAGAGAGAGAGAGTGGGTAAAAGTGCACCAATCTGAGGATAATTTGAAGAAGTCTAAGTGAGTCTTAATGTAGGAGTGTTTACAGGATTGGAGGGGAAAGATAAACAACTGACTGGAGGTTTTTGCGGTTTAAGCTTGTGCATACTGTACTACTAACGCATAAAGGTAAACCTCCCCTCCACCGGGGGGCTCTACTGAGCTGCACTGATGAATTATTACTACGATAACTGAAGAAAAAAAAAATGTGTCTTTACGTGATGTTTATGTGCCCAATGCTATTCTCTATATTTTAAAAAAATGTATAAATACAAAAAAGGGATACATTTAATAAATAAACTAGCCTAGTTTAAGGGAGTGTGGAAGTTCTAGAAAAAATAAAACAAAGGGACCGAATGAAGGAGCGAATTACGGACGACGGAAATCTACATTTGTGTGGTTACGTCTACGATGTTTGTCTTTTGAAGTCAGCATTAATGTTGTTACTATTCCGTTTTAATTTTTTTTATTGTTTAGACGCTAGTGCGAGAGGTAATTTTGTACGAAAGCCATGTCGACGGACGACCGGTGAAACATTTACGCTAAAAAGCAACGATGAAAAAAAAAAAGCCACTGGATGTTTCGTGTTCAGCAGCATCGCAGCGCCAAATTCTCTCAGGTCTGAAGAGTTTTCCCATTTGATGTGCATATCATTTAGGAGAAAAACAACAACAGTAGACGTTAAAGATAGTAAGTAGCAAGTAGCTAGATAGACTTGAAACTTCTACGGCATCGACCATTCGCTAAAAACGAAGACGAGAAACAAAACAACCCAAACCCTGAGAGGGTGATTTGGGCCTGGCTGATCATCCAACCCTCATGGCTCTCTACCCGAACATGATTCGCTCAGCCTCTATGAGCCGATGAGTCACTGGCCGCGCTGCCCTCTAGGGGCGTGGCCTAATTCCTGCGGCTAGAGGTCGGCGTCCGTCATTATGTATTCCAAAGACCAATGCCGATGAGGGTCTAAAGCTGACCCTTTTTGAAGGAACTTGGAGTTTGAGCGTATTTAAACATGCAACATGTCTACATACACTGTAATAAAGCTGTCATTGAATGGTGCTGGTTGTGGTGTTTGTTTGGGGTTGGGGGGGGTTAAGGCGTTTCAAACACCTGTGGGGTTCAACCCATCTCACTTGCAGTTCACTCAGCTCACTCCTGTAGATCACTGTTACTTACACAGCTCACTATTGTAGTTTCTAGAGCTCACTCTTGTTAAGCTCTAATATATCACTCATGTCTCACACAGCTCATAATGATAGCTTTTAGATATCTTGTAGATCTCTCAGATCACCCTTATACTTACACAGCTCACTATTATAGTTTCTAGATCTCACTCTTGTTCACTCTTTTACTTATATAGCTCACTGTAATGCCATTTAGATCACTTGTAGTTCACCCAGGTCACTCTTACATATTATACAGATTATCATAGCTTCTAGAGCTCCTGTAGTTCACTAATTATTCACTCTTTGATCACTCCTATATAAACACAGCTCACTATTATAATTTCTAGATCTCACTCTTGTAGTCCCTTCATCTCAACCTTATTGATCACTCGTTAATTATACAGCTCACTTGTAGTTAGATAGATAGATAGATCACTTTATTTATCCCACAGGGAAAGTCAGTTTTTACAGCAGCAAAATCAAACAAGAGAGCAGCATGATAGAGGCATAAAAGCGTAAAAAGTGATTGTAGTGCAGTAATAATTACATTAATATAATGTAATATACAGAATGAATTATGTGTAATGTAACAGTGCAGTAACTACATTAATATAATGTAGTGATGTAAGGCATCCTGGGGTATCATTACAGTATAGAGTTTTAATTCACTCATAGCTCACTCCTGTAGATCACTGTTACTTACACAGCTCACTATTATTGTTTCTAGAGCTCACTCTTGTTCACTCAGCACTGTTAGATCACTCTTTTACTTGTACAGCATTATTTATACAAAATAATGCTGTTTAGATCACTTGTAGTTCATTCAGCTCATTAATACTCCATTACTTATACAGCTCACTATAACAGCTGTAAAATCTCACTCTAGTAGTTCACTCGTAACTCACTCTTCAATCACTCTCATTTAAACACAGCTCACTATTATAGTTTCTAGGTCTCACTCTTGTTGTCCACTCATAGCTCACCCTTAAAGATCAACTCACGAAACACTTTAGCTCCCTCTAATATATCACTCTATTACTTACACAAACTCATAGATCACTCTTACAGTTAATAACAGCTCAATATTATATCTTTTAGATCACTCTTACATACACAGCTCACTATTCTAGTTCCTAGATCTCACTTTTGTAGACAGCGGCACCATGAGGGGTGAGGGGTGGGGTGTGGTGGTTAGGATGATTCTAAGGGCTAATAGGGCTTCCAGATCTCACACCTGTAGAGTAGTGCACTCACTGCTCACTCTTATGGCCTTTATTTTCCCTCTTGCAGCTCACTTATTGTTTACTCATAATGGATGCAGCTCACACTAATACATATCTTCTACAAGATCAAAAATCTCACTCCTAAATCTCACTCTTTGCGTTCCCCTTTACAGCTCACTCTCACAGCACCTTCTAATAACTCACTGAAGCTCACGGAGTTCATTCTTAGATGACTAAACTCTGCTATAGTAGAACACTAGATACAGCTCTTACAGTTTGCTCACACCAACAGCTCACTCTCACAGCACCTTCTTACAGCTCACTCTCAAACTCCACCTCATTCCTTTACTGGCTTAGATGTGTTTTGCAGTTTTCAGGTGTGTGTGACTGCAGTGCAGCCTTTCCTGATCATTAAACAGTTAACCCAGCTGCACATCAGCGTCTCCATGGCAACATTATCAAACTGTGGATTTAATAGGGCCATAAACGGCGTAGCATTGCAGCCTGGGGGAGACCACTGCACTCCCACTGATGAAGCAGCATCACTATAGAGCATCAGAGCTTCTGTCAACACAGAGACACACACACACACCAGGCTGTGCTGATAAGAGTGAAGAACAGTGGTTTTTATTATAGTACACTGTGTGTCCAAAAGTATCCAGACAGCCCTTCTAATTGGTACACTCAACTACATTAGGGTGATGCAGGCATTCCACTCGTATGATCTCCATTAAAAAGAGGACTGATCAATAGAGTAGGGTGCTCTGGAGCAGCCGTGAGCATGTGACGTCACCTATGGTCACCTTGCCCAATAGTATATTCCCCCCAGCATTGGGCTATACCACTACCCTCGATTTCCAAGACGTCCACATACTTTTTAATAGTGATCATGCTCAAAGCATTAATACCTTGATCAGCCATAACATTAATACCACCTGTTTAATTTTGAGGAGGTCCCCCTTTGCTACGACAGCAAATCTGACCAGCCATGGACTCTGAAAGAGCCTCTCTGTAGGTGTCCTGTGGTATCTGGTGCCAAGATGATTGTTAGCAGCAGATCCTTCAATACGTCCTGGAATTTGTGAGGTGGGACCTCCATTAGCACTAGTGAGCATCAGGTGCCCATGGCCTGAGAGACCACTGCATACTATAGGAACAGTCCACAAGACCTGATTGCTGATGTTCTGGAGATGTTCTGACCTAGTCATTATCTAGAACATCACAGTTTGGTTCTGGTCAAAGTGGTCAAAGATTCTTACGCTTGTCCATTTTTCCTTCTTCAGCACCTTCATCACCTGGACAGGTGGAGACACTGTAGATGAAGGTGTTTTTCACCTCACCTGGTTTTAATGTTATGGCTGATTGGTGTATATAGTCTGCAGTGTCACTGATCAGGATCTATTTCAGATAAAGAAGCCTCCCTCTCTCTGTCTCTCTCTCTATCTCTCTCTCTCTCTCTGTCTCTCTCTCTCTCTCTCTCTCTCTCTCTCTCCCTCTCTCTCTCTCTCTCTCTCTCTCTCTCTCTCCCTCTCTCTCTCTCTCCGTCTCTCTCTCCCTCTCTCTCTCTCTCTCTCCCTCTCTCTCTCTCTCTCTCTCTCTCCCTCTA
>NW_027326658.1:5000-25000 GCF_030463535.1 Salminus brasiliensis
ACACACTCAAAAACCTATACACACACTCATAAACCTATACACACACTCATAAACCTAAACACACACTCATAAACCTATACACACACTCATAAACCTATACACACACTCATAAACCTAAACACACACTCATAAACCTATACACACACTCATAAACCTATACACACACTCATAAACCTAAACACACACTAATAAACCTATACACACACTCATAAACCTATACACAAACTCATACACTTATACACACTCATAAACCTATACAGACACTCATAAACCTAAACACACACTCATAAACCTATACACACACTAATAAACCTATACACACACTCATAAACCTATACACACACTCATAAACCTATACACAAACTCATACACTTATACACACTCATAAACCTATACAGACACTCATAAACCTATACACACACTAATAAACCTATACACACACTAATAAACCTATACACACACTCATAAACCTATACACACACTCATAAACCTATACACACACTAATAAACCTATACACACACTAATAAACCTATACACACACTCATAAACCTATACACAAACTCATACACTTATACACACTCATAAACCTATACACAAACTCATACACTTATACACACTCATAAACCTATACACACACTCATAAACCTATACACACACTAATAAACCTATACACACACTCATAAACCTATACACAAACTCATACACTTATACACACTCATAAACCTATACAGACACTCATAAACCTATACACACACTAATAAACCTATACACACACTCATAAACCTATACACACACTCATAAACCTATACACAAACTCATACACTTATACACACTCATAAACCTATACACACACTAATAAACCTATACACACTCATAAACCTATACACACACTAATAAACCTATACACACACTCATAAACCTATACACACACTAATAAACCTATACACACACTAATAAACCTATACACACACTCATAAACCTATACACACACTCATAAACCTATACACACACTAATAAACCTATACACACACTCATAAACCTATACACACACACTCAAAAACCTATACACACACTCATAAACCTATACACACACTCTTATAAACTCTTATAAAAGAAATGCTTGTGTCATTTCATGTGTTAATTAACACTTATAACACATGGTCTTTATAATCACTATTTATAAACGTGCATGTGCCTATAACACATAATCCTGTGATCACACATGCTGTTTATAAACATGTGTGTGTGTGTGTGTGTGTGTGTGTGTGTGAACAGTGTTCTCAGGGTGTTTAATGACGTGAGACTTTATGCAGACGTGGAACCCTGAGCTACAGTTCACGGTTATAATGCGTAAAGAACCACATACAGCAGGGTTCTCACCATAGAGCAGAACACAAGCATTTACAAGGTTCTTTGGGTGTCTCAGTTCTACACAGAACCGCTGGCTTCACTGAAGAACCCTAACATTCTCACTATCACAGCTCCTACCTGTGGCTCTTACCTGCTGCAGGTAAAGGTGTTCTCCCCACCGCATGCAGACCCCCCCGCAGACCCCCCCACACTGCTCTGCACAACATCCTGACCCGCCGCAGAGTGTGTCCGTGTGCTCCCTTGTAATAGTGAGCCGGAGTGTGTGTGCAGTCTCAGCTCCAGTCCTGAAGCTCCTCCTCCTCTCTAAGCACCGTCCACGCAATCACTTTCCCTAAAGTGAGCTGAGTGTTGACACAGTCTTACCCGACACAGCAAAACCAGCACAAGCAGCACCTGACCAGTATAAACCAGTACCTGACCAGTACCTGACCAGCAAAACCAGCACCTGACCAGTATAAACCAGTACCGGACCAGTATAAACCAGCACCTGACCAGTATAAACCAGACCAGTATAAACCAGCACCTGACCAGTATAAACCAGACCAGTATAAACCAGCACCTGACCAGTATAAACCAGCACCAGACCAGTATAAACCAGCACCTGACCAGTATAAACCAGACCAGTATAAACCAGCACCTGACCAGTATAAACCAGACCAGTATAAACCAGCACCAGACCAGTATGAACCAGCACCTGAGCAGTATAAACCAACACCTGACCAGTATAAACCAGCACCAGACCAGTATAAACCAGCACCTGACCAGTATAAACCAGACCAGTATAAACCAGCACCAGACCAGTATAAACCAGCACCTGACCAGTATAAACCAGACCAGTATAAACCAGCACCAGACCAGTATAAACCAGCACCTGACCAGTATAAACCAGACCAGTATAAACCAGCACCTGACCAGTATAAACCAGCACCTGACCAGTATAAACCAGTACCTGAGCAGTATAAACCAACACCTGACCAGTATAAACCAGCACCAGACCAGTATAAACCAGACCAGTATAAACCAGACCAGTATAAACCAGCACCTGACCAGTATAAACCAGTACCTGACCAGTATAAACCAGCACCTGACCAGTATAAACCAACACCTGACCAGTATAAACCAGCACCAGACCAGCAAAACCAGCACCTGACCAGTATAAACCAGCACCTGACCAGTATAAACCAGCACCAGACCAGCAAAACCAGCACCTGACCAGTATAAACCAGCACCAGACCAGTATAAACCAGCACCTGACCAGTATAAACCAGACCAGTATAAACCAGCACCTGACCAGTATAAACCAGACCACTATAAACCAGCACCAGACCAGTATAAACCAGCACCTGACCAGTACAAACCAGCACCTGACCAGCACCTGACCAGTATAAACCAGCACCTGACCAGTATAAACCAGTACCTGAGCAGTATAAACCAACACCTGACCAGTATAAACCAGCACCAGACCAGCAAAACCAGCACCTGACCAGTATAAACCAGCACCTGACCAGTATAAACCAGCACCTGACCAGTATAAACCAGCACCAGACCAGCAAAACCAGCACCTGACCAGTATAAACCAGCACCTGACCAGTATAAACCAGTACCTGACCAGTATAAACCAGTACCTGAGCAGTACCTGACCAGCAAAACCAGCACCTGACCAGTATAAACCAACACCTGACCAGTATAAACCAGCACCTGACCAGTATAAACCAGCACCAGACCAGCAAAACCAGTACCTGACCAGTATAAACCAGCACCTGACCAGTATAAACCAGTACCTGACCAGTATAAACCAGTACCTGAGCAGTACCTGACCAGCAAAACCAGCACCTGACCAGTATAAACCAACACCTGACCAGTATAAACCAGCACCAGACCAGCAAAACCAGTACCTGACCAGTATAAACCAGCACCTGACCAGTATAAACCAACACCTGACCAGTATAAACCAGCACCTGACCAGTATAAACCAACACCTGACCAGTATAAACCAGTCCTTGACCAGTATAAACCAGCACCTGACCAGTATAAACCAACACCTGACCAGTATAAACCAGTCCTTGACCAGTATAAACCAGTACCTGAGCAGTACCTGACCAGCAAAACCAGCACCTGACCAGTATAAACCAGCACCTGACCAGTATAAACCAACACCTGACCAGTATAAACCAGCACCAGACCAGCAAAACCAGCACCTGACCAGTATAAACCAGACCAGTATAAACCAGCACCTGACCAGTATAAACCAGCACCTGACCAGTATAAACCAGTACCTGAGCAGTATAAACCAACACCTGACCAGTATAAACCAGCACCAGACCAGTATAAACCAGCACCTGACCAGTATAAACCAGACCAGTATAAACCAGCACCTGACCAGTATAAACCAGTACCTGAGCAGTATAAACCAACACCTGACCAGTATAAACCAGCACCAGACCAGTATAAACCAGCACCTGACCAGTATAAACCAGACCAGTATAAACCAGCACCTGACCAGTATAAACCAGCACCTGACCAGTATAAACCAGACCAGTATAAACCAGTACCTGAGCAGTATAAACCAACACCTGACCAGTATAAACCAGCACCTGACCAGTATAAACCAGCACCTGACCAGTATAAACCAGTACCTGAGCAGTATAAACCAACACCTGACCAGTATAAACCAGCACCTGACCAGCAAAACCAGCACCTGACCAGTATAAACCAGCACCTGACCAGTATAAACCAGTACCTGAGCAGTATAAACCAACACCTGACCAGTATAAACCAGCACCTGACCAGTATAAACCAGTACCAGACCAGCAAAACCAGCACCTGACCAGTATAAACCAGACCAGTATAAACCAGCACCAGACCAGTATAAACCAGCACCTGACCAGTATAAACCAGCACCAGACCAGTATAAACCAGCACCTGACCAGTATAAACCAACACCTGACCAGTATAAACCAGCACCAGACCAGCAAAACCAGCACCTGACCAGTATAAACCAGCACCAGACCAGCAAAACCAGCACCTGACCAGTATAAACCAGTACCTGACCAGTATAAACCAACACCTGACCAGTATAAACCAGCACCTGACCAGTATAAACCAACACCTGACCAGTATAAACCAGTACCTGAGCAGTACCTGACCAGCAAAACCAGCACCTGACCAGTATAAACCAACACCTGACCAGTATAAACCAGCACCTGACCAGTATAAACCAACACCTGACCAGTATAAACCAGCACCAGACCAGCAAAACCAGCACCTGACCAGTATAAACCAGTACCTGACCAGTATAAACCAGTACCTGAGCAGTACCTGACCAGCAAAACCAGCACCTGACCAGTATAAACCAGCACCAGACCAGTATAAACCAGCACCTGACCAGTATAAACCAACACCTGACCAGTATAAACCAGCACCAGACCAGCAAAACCAGCACCTGACCAGTATAAACCAGCACCAGACCAGCAAAACCAGCACCTGACCAGTATAAACCAGTACCTGACCAGTATAAACCAGCACCTGACCAGTATAAACCAGCACCTGAGCAGTACCTGACCAGTATAAACCAGCACCTGACCAGTATAAACCAGACCAGTATAAACCAGCACCTGACCAGTATAAACCAGCACCTGACCAGTATAAACCAGTACCTGAGCAGTATAAACCAACACCTGACCAGTATAAACCAGCACCAGACCAGTATAAACCAGCACCTGACCAGTATAAACCAGCACCTGACCAGTATAAACCAGTACCTGAGCAGTATAAACCAGCACCTGACCAGTATAAACCAGCACCTGACCAGTATAAACCAGCACCAGACCAGCAAAACCAGCACCTGACCAGTATAAACCAGCACCAGACCAGCAAAACCAGCACCTGACCAGCAAAACCAGCACCTGACCAGTATAAACCAACACCTGACCAGTATAAACCAGCACCTGACCAGTATAAACCAACACCTGACCAGTATAAACCAGCACCAGACCAGCAAAACCAGCACCTGACCAGTATAAACCAGTACCTGACCAGTATAAACCAGTACCTGAGCAGTACCTGACCAGCAAAACCAGCACCTGACCAGTATAAACCAGCACCAGACCAGTATAAACCAGCACCTGACCAGTATAAACCAACACCTGACCAGTATAAACCAGCACCAGACCAGCAAAACCAGCACCTGACCAGTATAAACCAGCACCAGACCAGCAAAACCAGCACCTGACCAGTATAAACCAGTACCTGACCAGTATAAACCAGCACCTGACCAGTATAAACCAGCACCTGAGCAGTACCTGACCAGTATAAACCAGCACCTGACCAGTATAAACCAGACCAGTATAAACCAGCACCTGACCAGTATAAACCAGTACCTGAGCAGTATAAACCAACACCTGACCAGTATAAACCAGCACCAGACCAGTATAAACCAGCACCTGACCAGTATAAACCAGCACCTGACCAGTATAAACCAGTACCTGAGCAGTATAAACCAACACCTGACCAGTATAAACCAGCACCTGACCAGTATAAACCAGTACCTGAGCAGTATAAACCAACACCTGACCAGTATAAACCAGCACCTGACCAGTATAAACCAGCACCAGACCAGCAAAACCAGCACCTGACCAGTATAAACCAGCACCTGACCAGTATAAACCAGACCAGTATAAACCAGCACCAGACCAGTATAAACCAGCACCTGACCAGTATAAACCAACACCTGACCAGTATAAACCAGCACCAGACCAGCAAAACCAGCACCTGACCAGTATAAACCAGCACCAGACCAGCAAAACCAGCACCTGACCAGTATAAACCAGTACCTGACCAGTATAAACCAGCACCTGACAAGTATAAACCAGCACCTGAGCAGTACCTGACCAGTATAAACCAGCACCTGACCAGTATAAACCAGACCAGTATAAACCAGCACCTGACCAGTATAAACCAGTACCTGAGCAGTATAAACCAACACCTGACCAGTATAAACCAGCACCAGACCAGTATAAACCAGCACCTGACCAGTATAAACCAGCACCTGACCAGTATAAACCAGTACCTGAGCAGTATAAACCAACACCTGACCAGTATAAACCAGCACCTGACCAGTATAAACCAGCACCTGAGCAGTATAAACCAACACCTGACCAGTATAAACCAGTACCTGAGCAGTATAAACCAACACCTGACCAGTATAAACCAGCACCTGACCAGTATAAACCAGCACCAGACCAGCAAAACCAGCACCTGACCAGTATAAACCAGCACCCGACCAGTATAAACCAGTACCTGACCAGTATGCACGTGCACTACACCAGTGTCGCCTAACCCCCAACACTAACCTGTGCAGGTGAGCCGCAGCCCTGCAGCTCTAACCTCACTGCAGCTCTGCTTCGCCATCTTGTGGTGAAATGTGAAAACTGCACTGAAGATCCGCCAGTGGTTATTATTAATTCATATGATGATATAATATAATTCATATGATATCGAGTGATATTGATTATTTATAGCCTCGTCAAACCCCGCCGCTGCGCTCAGCTCAGCTCAGAGACTCTTACTCAAATACAATAGAAGACGAGCTGCTGGCTTTACTGGTTAAACTGGTTAAACTGGTGCAGTCAGACCAGCGAAACCATTCAACTCACATATAAACCTGATTAGCAGAGCTAGTGTGCAATTATTTATTTATATATATGCAATCGCATCATTTATATAAAACTATATTTTATATTTTACTGAATATTTAAAACTCTTTAAAGCTTTTATTGCCGGAAGTGCGCTGACGGGTTTGGGCTCATTACTTTATGATTGTGTGAAAGCTGTGCTGAGCGGTTATGCTTTACTTCTACTGATTTGTTATTGAGATATATTTATTTATTTTATATGTAAATATTTATTTTATACAGTCATTTATTTACAGAATTCACTACTTTTATCGCCGGAAGTGCACTTACAGTCTGAGATAAATATTAAATATATTATATTTTTAGCAAATTTTCCAGACGTAAATAAATAAATAAATAAATAAATAAATAAATAAATAAATAAATGTTTAATTATTTAATAGTTTCGGGGAGATTATTAACAGCGCTACGGTGGAGAGACGTGATGACGTGATGACGTATAGATGCGTGTGGTTACGTAATGACGTGCGGTGTGGGCTGAAGAAGGAGAAAATGGCGGGACGCGGGAAAAGAAAACCCCGATCTGCAGCACAGGTACCCTCTCTCTCCCTCTCTCTCTCTCCCTCTCTCTCTCTCCCTCTCACACACACACACACACACACACACACACACACACACACACACACACACACACACACACACTCTCTCTCGCTTGTAATAAACACACCGGCACGGGGCTCGCGCTGCAGGCTCGTGTGTGTGGGAGCTACAGCTTGTGCTGCAGAACCGGACTAAGATCAGCAGAACCGGACTAAGCCCTGAAACACGAGACTAAACTAACCCTAAACCCCCACCCAGCTCCACCCAGCTCCACCTGTCTGTGTACGGCTCTAACGTTGCTGCTGTACGAGTGTTTACACACAAGAGATGGACAGAATAACGGAAACACTATAAACATTCTCCACTGGCCACTTTATTGGAAACACTGTCCTCGTGCTCTTCCTCACTGGCCACTTTATTGGAAACACTGTCCTCGTGTTCTTCCTCACTGGCCACTTTATTGGAAACACTGTCCTCGTGCTCTTCCTCACTGGCCACTTTATTGGAAACACTGTCCTCGTGTTCTTCCTCACTGGCCACTTTATTGGAAACACTGTCCTCGTGCTCTTCCTCACTGGCCACTTTATTGGAAACACTGTCCTCGTGTTCTTCCTCACTGGCCACTTTATTGGAAACACTGTCCTCGTGTTCTTCCTCACTGGCCACTTTATTGGAAACACTGTCCTCGTCAGCAGCAGAAGCAGCAGGTTGGGTGTTTCCGATAAAGTGGCCGTCTTTGAGAGCTTCTGTTTGTGGTGGGGTTGCAGGTGGGGCCGCAGGTGAACAGGCAGGTGAAGCGGAAGCGGGGTGAGGAGGTGGACTCGGGTGCGAGGCCGGAGGCGGGGTCAGGTGTTCCGCAGCAGGTGCGGGAGGAGGTGGAGAGGCTGTATAAACTCCGCATGCCTGAGGATTTCTACCTGTTCTGGACCTTCTGTCAGCGGCTCCAACCCGACGGTCCGGCAGGTAAAACCCCCTCCTGCAGCACACACACACACACACACACCTGCACAGCATATACACACACACCTGCACAGCATATACACACACACACACACACCTGCACAGCATATACACACACACCTGCACAGCATATACACACACACATATACACTCACACACACACATATACACTCACACACACACACCTGCACAGCATATACACACACACACACACCTGCACAGCATATACACACACACACACACACACACACACACACACAGCAAAATCAAATCAAGGCGATCGTAAATATTGATCTTGATTGATTACAGCTTCATGCTCAGTGTGCGTAGGACAGTTCCCCTCACCACCAGAGGGGGCGCTGAGACCTCTGATCTTCACATGGTTTAAAACTGTAAATCCGGATCTCTCAGTTGGGGGTTCTGGACAGTCCAGCAGGCGAGTCCCTCAGCTCGTCTCCAGTGGACAGTCTGAGGAATCCGGCCCTGTGAAGGACCAGAACCGTTCGAACCGTGGTCCAGTAAACGTCTTAACTGTGTGTGTGTGTGTGTGTGTGTGTGTGTGTGTAGATGCTCTGCAGGAGGTTCTGGGTCTGAGGTTGGTGGGTCCGTTTGATGTCCTGGCTGAGAAGCACCGGCGCTGTGGATCGGCCCAGCCCAACTTCCACCTGCACTGGCGGTACTTCTACGACCCCCCGGAGCTGCAGACCGTCCTGCAGGGCGACGCCGACACACAGCACCACATGGGCTACTACAGGTACCGCCGTCCCCTCGGCCCGCTCTGCACCTCCTGAGCCACCTGTGTGCTGGGGGTTTCTGATAAAGTGGCCAGTCGTCATACTGGCCGCAGTTCACCAGCGAGAGAGTAGATGCTCGTTTGTCCAGCAGCACGGTTCTGATCCTGACCCACTGGCCCGGCTCTGGCCGTCCCTGGCTTTAGAACAGAGTTCAGGGCGTGTGTGTGTGTGTGTGTGTGTGTGTGTGTGTGTGTGTGTGTGTGTGTTGTGAGGGGTCAGTCTGAGTGTTTGGGTAATGTGCTGATGTTAGCAACAACGCTAATGACTGCTAATCCACAGTGAAGTCCACTCTGAAAGTTCTGTCCATTACCACGAGTTCACCTTCTAATGTGGTCCTTATTGATCTCTGTGTGTGTGTGTGTAGAGACTGCCCTGATGCTGTGCCGGTGTTTGTTGGAGAGAACCAAGCAAAGAAGGGCTGCACCATCACCCAGCTGGGGGACAATCTCTTTTCGGCTGTGCTGTAAGAGCGCCCCCTACACTTCCTGAAGTGTATTACAGTCTGTCAGAATGAGCGTGTGGATCATATGATCATTATAGAGCATTATAGAGCGCCCCCTACACTTCCTGAAGTGTATTACAGTCTGTCAGAATGAGCGTGTGGATCATATGAACATTATAGAGCATTATAGAGCGCCCCCTACGCTTCCTGTAGTGTATTACAGTCTGTCAGAATGAGCGTGTGGATCATATGATCATTATAGAGCGTTATAGAGCGCCCCCTACGCTTCCTGTAGTGTATTACAGTCTGTCAGAATGAGCGTGTGGATCATATGAACATTATAGAGCATTATAGAGCGCCCCCTACGCTTCCTGTAGTGTATTACAGTCTGTCAGAATGAGCGTGTGGATCATATGATCATTATAGAGCATTATAGAGCGCCCCCTACGCTTCCTGTAGTGTATTACAGTCTGTCAGAATGAGCGTGTGGATCATATGATCATTATAGAGCATTATAGAGCGCCCCCTACGCTTCCTGTAGTGTATTACAGTCTGTCAGAATGAGCGTGTGGATCATATGAACATTATAGAGCATTATAGAGCGCCCCCTACGCTTCCTGTAGTGTATTACAGTCTGTCAGAATGAGCGTGTAGATCATATGTTCATTATAGAGCATTATAGAGCGCCCCCTACGCTTCCTGTAGTGTATTACAGTCTGTCAGAGTGAGCGTGTGGATCATATGATCATTATAGAGCATTATAGAGCGCCCCCTACGCTTCCTGTAGTGTATTACAGTCTGTCAGAATGAGCGTGTGGATCATATGTTCATTATAGAGCATTATAGAGCGCCCCCTACGCTTCCTGTAGTGTATTACAGTCTGTCAGAATGAGCGTGTGGATCATATGATCATTATAGAGCATTATAGAGCACCCCCTACGCTTCCTGTAGTGTATTACAGTCTGTCAGAATGAGCGTGTGGATCATATGATCATTATAGAGCATTATAGAGCGCCCCCTACGCTTCCTGTAGTGTATTACAGTCTGTCAGAATGAGCGTGTGGATCATATGATCATTATAGAGCATTATAGAGCGCCCCCTACGCTTCCTGTAGTGTATTACAGTCTGTCAGAATGAGCGTGTGGATCATATGATCATTATAGAGCATTATAGAGCGCCCCCTACGCTTCCTGTAGTGTATTACAGTCTGTCAGAATGAGCGTGTGGATCATATGATCATTATAGAGCATTATAGAGCGCCCCCTACACTTCCTGTAGCGTATTACAGTGTATCAGAATGAGCGTGTGGATCATATGATCATTATAGAGCATTATAGAGCGCCCCCTATGCTTCCTGTAGTGTATTACAGTCTGTCAGAATGAGCGTGTGGATCATATGATCATTATAGAGCATTATAGAGCGCCCCCTACACTTCCTGTAGCGTATTACAGTGTATCAGAATGAGCGTGTGGATCATATGATCATTATAGAGCATTATAGAGCGCCCCCTATGCTTCCTGTGGTGTATTACAGTCTGTCAGAGTGAGCGTGTGGATCATATGAGTCTGTCCGCTTTTCTCTCTCTTTTTCAGGCTGTTTCTGGCTCGTAGAAAGAGAGAACGTGGTGTGCAGAGGGATGAAGCAGCTCTGCAGAGATTGGAGGCGGAGCTAAAGAAGGAGGCGGAGCGTCTGGGGCTGCCGCTGGAGCAGAAAACCAAAGCCATGAAGCAAAGGGACAGGAAGGTACACACCCCCAAAAGCCTCTGCCTGCAAACATCACAGCAACCACCTGGCTTACCATAGCAACTCTGCCAACCACCTGGAACAGCTAAGCGTCTACCTCGTAACGCCAGAGCAGCCGCCTGATAGACCTTCTGTGTTTGATTGACTTCTGTAAAATATGATCACCAGGAGGTATTTTTAGGCCATCAGTGTTTGAGGTTCTAGATTCTAGGTTCTTGTGTATTGAACCTTGAGATCCGGCCTGTTAGATGTTCCAGACTGGTCCTCTGTTTCTCCTCAGGTCGTCACTAAAACCTTCCACGGAGCGGGAATCGTGGTGCCGGTCGACAAAAACGACGTGGGATACCGAGAGCTGCCCGAGAGCGACGGTACCTCCTGCTGTCTGTTACAGCGATACTTCAGCTACCCGTCAGTAGCATAGTGCTAACTGTGTGTGTGTGTGTGTGTGTGTGTGTGTGTGTGTGTGTGTACAGCTGATCTGAAGAAGATCTGCAAGGCGATCTCTGAAGCCGAGGATGATGAAGCCAGGGTGAAGGCCTTCGCTCCTATTCAGGAGATGATGACGTTCGTACAGTTTGCTAACGACGAGTGTGACTACGGAATGGGCTACGAGCTCGGCATTGACCTCTTCTGCTTCGGATCACACGTAAGATATGTGCACACACACACACACACACACACACACACACACACGAGTAGTGTTTAATATAGTAGGATTAGACTAGGATTCTTGCTTTAATACACTGTGTCCAGAAGTTTGTGGACACCCCTTGTAACAAATGCGTTCAGCTACGTTAAGCTGCACACATTGCTGACACAGATGTGCAAATGCACCCACAGCTTGTCTACTCCCTGTAGAGAAGAAGTACTGCCAATAGAATAGGACTCTCTGGAGCAGATCAACATCATGACCCTATTGGCTCCATGCTGCCTGATAATGCCAGGCGTGGGCTAGAGGGGTATAAAGCCCCCCAGCATTGAGGAGCTGTGGAGCAGTGAAGGAGCTGTGTTCTCTGGAGTGATGGTGGAGGAGCTCCATCCAGTACTTTTGGATGTATGTGTGTATGTAGATGCTTCTCCTGCTGTAGAGCTGAATCCAGACTCAGAAACTTTGGGGTTATTAATGTTTGTTTGTTTGTTTGTTTGTTTGTTCAGTATTTCTATAAGGTGATTGGTCAGCTGCTGCCGATGGCCTACAGCCTGCTGAAGCGGAGTGTGTTCGGAGAGATCTTACAGGCTCACCTCGCCAACCGTTCCCATGACAACTTGGATCAGTTGACCAGCGCCTGAGAGGCTCTGCCGCACAGGGACTTCCTGTTTGTGGGCGGAGCTTCCTGTGATGGACAGTGCTGGGGAAGTGTGTACTGAGCTCAGATTACAGCTGGAGAGTGAAAGCAGAACAGAGAGGCTTTAATGGACATTACTGTGGAGACACACACACACACACACACACACACACACACACACACACACGCGCACACACACACACCCCCCAGTCATCAAAGTAGCCAAAGAGACTCCTCCACGCTGACTCAGCAGAGTCTGGAACCGTAATGGTGTTAAGAGTTCTGCAGTGCTGACAGCAGACCGGACCTGCAGCAGCTGGACACCAGAATCAGAACTAACGTTTAGACTCCAGCTGTGAATCCAGGTCCTCTGGAACCGTTCTGAACGGTATTGGTACAGGCTGTGTTCTTGGTCTAGACTCGGTTCTTAATCCGGGCTGTCTAGAATCTGCTCAGACTCCGGGTCTGAATCCAGATTAAACGTCTGATCTAAGGTGTGTGATCGGGCGCCGGGTAAACGGCTCCTCGGCTGGCACTGCGTTCAGCTGGATCTGCATTGAGCCGCAGCGGAACCTCAGTGTTCCCGCCCTGGAAGCTCATTTGGGTTCTGTCTGTTTCAGCAGGAAGCTCTGTGTGCTGCTCTGGACCGGTTCTCCACTCCGGTTCAGTCCAGTCTTCCAGGAACCACTGTGTGCTTCCTCGGAGAACTGGACTGCAGTTGGAGAACCGCTCGTAAGGCTGAAGTCTGAGCTCTGTGTGTTGGTTTAAGTTGGTTCTGTTCCGTTATCTAGACCCTGTGGTACATGTTGTTCATATAGATGTTCAGAAAGTGATGTTTAATAAAGTATATTTTTATTGGATTGTTTGATCTTTATTTGTTTGAACGCTTTTCTCTCTCTCTCAAAAAAAAAAAACTACTTTAAGCTCCGCCCACAAATGGGTTCTTCCATAGATACTGGGCTCAAACTGGGCCCAAACAGTCCCTGGTTCAATATTGGAGTAGTTGGGATTGGGGAACCACTGTTTTAGATATTAAGACAGATCTAGAAAGCTGTTCATCCAGACCCGCCCCTTTTCTTTTTTTCTGTAGCCACGCCCATTTCTAGATTGGGCTACTGATTCCCGTCCTGAAAGGTGTTCAGCTGGATCCAGAGTCCAGCTAGTTCTCTAGGTTTGGACTCCAGATGTGAATCTGGATCCAGGCTCTAGATAACCCTCCTGGGTTAGAATCCAGATCTGGACCGGACTCTTACTCTGGGCTACGATCCAGATGTTGGTTGTCCACAGGTAGTGAGGTTCTCCCTGGCTGGACGAGTGTTGCTTAGCTTGGTGTAGGAGAACCCAGCAGAACCATCAATACATTCAGAGCTCAAGTCTCTCAACCCGCCCCCCACCCTCTATGGTTACCGCCCAGTCTGGAGTCATGGCGTTTCTCTCGCGATGACGTTACCCCCCCCCCCCCCCCCCCCCGCCCTCCGTATTGATCGTCTCCGTGAGAGCGCGCGCATGTGTATCTGCTTCGTCATCCGTGAGAGTGGATGTCCTCTGCTCTGAGGGGCGCGCGCCAGTGTTTCAGCAGCACCGCTGAGAGAAAGCAGCGCGAGAGGGAAGGAGCTCCGCCCCGCTCGCTCTCTCTCTCAGCGGTGCTGCTGAACCCACTGGCGCGCTGCTGCAGGAGTCTCGCGCTGCGGCGGAGGTGCGGCGGTCTGAGCTGCTGTGAGGATGGAGGATCCCGCGCGCTCTCCCACTGAGGGGGGGTCACCGGTTCCGGGGGCGCGTGAGACAGGTGAGCGGGACCAGATTGATGCAAAGAGGGTAATTAAAGGGGCGTGGATGGGGGGTGATGTGGTCAGAGGAAGAGGGGTCCCCTGCAGCGGAACAGCGCGAGGGGAGGGTCCAGGGTGTGGAAGTGTGTTATTGTGCGGGGTGCTGTATGACGTATGTAGGGGTCTGTTTGTAGTAATGTATGGACTATATGTGCGTGCGTGCGTGTGTGTGGTCTTTAGGGCTGGACTCTGCTGTGTGTGATGTTCCATGATGTGTGTGTTAGTGGTAGTGTTTGGGTGTGTGTGGTTTAGTGGTAGTGTTTGGTGTGTGTGTGGTGTGTGTGTGTGTGTGTGTGTTGCAGGGTGTATGACTGCTGTTTCCGACAGCACAGTTCTCCACCCTGCAGTACGATTCCATCAGGTCTGTCTGTGCACCGCTAGAACCAATACAGAGAAGTGTCCTCTAGTGTTACCCCTAAACCACTGTAGTGTTCAGTGTCCTCTCTAGTGTTACCCCCTAAACTACTGTAGTGTTAGTGTCCTCTAGTGTTACCCCCCTAAACCACTGTAGTGTTAGTGTCCTCTAGTGTTACCCCCTAAACCACTGTAGTGTTAGTGTCCTCTAGTGTTTACCCCCTAAACCACTGTAGTGTTAGTGTCCTCTAGTGTTACCCCCTAACTACTGTAGTGTTAGTGTCCTCTAGTGTTACCCCCCTAAACCACTGTAGTGTTAGTGTCCTCTAGTGTTACCCCCTAAACCACTGTAGTGTTAGCTGTCCTCTAGTGTTACCCCCTAAACCACTGTAGTGTTAGTGTCCTCTAGTGTTACCCCCCTAAACCACTGTAGTGTTAGTGTCCTCTAGTGTTACCCCCTAAACCACTGTAGTGTTAGTGTCTTAGTGTTCCCCTAAACCACTGTAGTGTTAGTGTCCCTCTAGTGTTACCCCCTAAAACCTACTGTAGTGTTAGTGTCCTCTAGTGTTACCCCCTAAACCTACTGTAGTGTTAGTGTCCTCTAGTGTTACCCCCTAAACCACTGTAGTGTTAGTGTCTCTTAGTGTTACCCCCTAAACCACTGTAGTGTTAGTGTCCTCTAGTGTTACCCCCTAAATTACTGTAGTGTTTAGTGTCCTCTAGTGTTACCCCCCTAAACCACTGTAGGTGTTAGTGTCCTCTAGTGTTACCCCCTAAACCACTGTAGTGTTAGTGTCCTCTAGTGTTACCCCCTAAACCACTGTAGTGTTAGTGTCCTCTAGTGTTACCCCCTAAACCACAGTAGTAGTTAGTGTCCTCTAGTGTTACCCCCTAAACCACTGTAGTGTTAGTGTCCTCTAGTGTTACCCCCTAAACCACTGTAGTGTTAGTGTCCTCTAGTGTTACCCCTAAACCACTGTAGTGTAGTGTCCTCTAGTGTTACCCCCTAAACTACTGTAGTGTTAGTGTCCTCTAGTGTTACCCCTAAACCACTGTAGTGTTTAGGTGTCCTCTAGTGTTACCCCCTAACCACTGTAGTGTTAGTGGTCCTCTAGTGTTACCCCTAAACCACTGTAGTGTTAGTGTCCTCTAGTGTTACCCCCTAAACCACTGTAGTGTTAGTGTCCTCTAGTGTTACCCCCTAAACCACTGTAGTGTTAGTGTGCTCTAGTGTTACCCCCTAAACCACTGTAGTGTTAGTGGTCCTCTAGTGTTACCCCCTAAACACAGTAGTGTTAGTGTCCTCTAGTGTTACCCCCTAAACCACTGTAGTTGTTAGTGTCCTCTAGTTTTACCCCCTAAACCACTGTAGTGTTAGTGTCCTCTAGTGTTACCCCCTAAACCACTGTAGAGTTAGTGTCCTCTAGTGTTACCCCTAAACCACAGTAGTGTTAGTGTCCTCTAGTGTTACCCCCTAAACCACTGTAGTGTTAGTGTCCTCTAGACCCCTAAACCACTGTAGTGTTAGTGTCCTCTAGTGTTACCCCTAAACCACTGTAGTGTTAGTGTCCTCTAGTGTTACCCCTAAACCACTGTAGTGTTAGTGTCCTCTAGTGTTACCCCCTAAATTACTGTAGTGTTAGTGTCCTCTAGTGTTACCCCCTAAACCCACTGTAGTGTTAGTGTCCTCTAGTGTTACCCCCTAAACCACTGTAGTGTTAGTGTCCTCTAGTGTTACCCCCTAAACCACTGTAGTGTTAGTGTCCTCTAGTGTTACCCCCTAAACCCACTGTAGTGTTAGTGTCCTCTAGTGTTACCCCCTAAACCACTGTAGTGTTAGTGTCCTCTAGTGTTACCCCCTAAACCACTGTAGTGTTAGTGCCCTCTAGTGTTACCCCCTAAACCACTGTAGTGTTAGTGCCCTCTAGTGTTACCCCCTAAACCACTGTAGTGTTAGTGTCCTCTAGTGTTACCCCCTAAACCACTGTAGTGTTAGTGTCCTCTAGTGTTACCCCCTAAACTACTGTAGTGTTAGTGTCCTCTAGTGTTACCCCTAAACCACTGTAGTGTTAGTGTCCTCTAGTGTTACCCCCTAAACCACTGTAGTGTTAGTGTCCTCTAGTGTTACCCCCTAAACCACTGTAGTGTTAGTGTCCTCTAGTGTTACCCCTAAACCACTGTAGTGTTAGTGTCCTCTAGTGTTACCCCCTAAACCACTGTAGTGTTAGTGTCCTCTAGTGTTACCCCCTAAACCACTGTAGTGTTAGTGTCCTCTAGTGTTACTAGTACTAAATTACTGTAGCAGTATCGCTGCTGTGGAGAATGCTGTTGCCGGGTTAGCTGAGCAGAGCTGTGAGTTAGCAGGAAGGCTATCTCCACTGAGCTGAGTGGTCTGGATGGGCTGTAACGCCTCAGCAGATCAGGAGACGTGGCGGCGCTCGGCCATTAGGAGCTCTAAATGTCATAACAGAGAGCTTGTGGTGGATGTGGAACTGAACAGGAAGCTGGCGTAGGCTGAATAAGAGGGGAGTGATGGACTCTCGTTTCCCGTCGCCCGGTTCTATTCCGGCTCTGTGCTGCTGTGGTGTGCTGATGGTCTGCAGGCCTGTGTCTCAGAGCTAACATAACCGCCCTGAGATACAGCAATCAAATACTGACAGTTTCACCACAAATGGAGCAGAGCAGCCGGTGCATCCAGTTTTACACAGTTCAGTCAGCCAATCAGCACTGGGCAATGAAGCGAATGTAGATGTATACACTCATGGCCGACCGATGCCTGGTTTCATTCACCTCCACTGTACAGAGATCAGAGTGGGTCAGTTTCACACTGAACCCCCCGACTCTGAATAAACTCTTCTCACAGTCTGAGTTCTGAACATTGTTGGGTCACTGAAAGTTTTTGCAGAGTTGTTTAATAACAAACGTTTGGAAACAATGAATACATGATTCTTTATGATGATGTCATACTTCAGTAAGCAGCCTATTGCAAAACCACACCCAAAACCTTTCTCTCACACACACACACACACACACACACACACACACACACACACACTAATGCATGTTCCCCGGTGGAGAGTTATGAGGAAGATGAGCCGCCTGTAATCAGATTCCTATAATGGACTGAGCACACACACACACACATCATCATCATCATCTTCCTGTCTATGAGAGTACTGTCCTGGACCCAACCCTAAAATATGATTACAGTTGCTGGTTGATGGTAATTTCAACCCAGTAATGGACCTACTGGCCGCCCATTCAGTCTACAGCAGTTTAGCCCCACCCATTCAGCATACCAGCCTGAACCCTTAACACTCAGATATGTAAATTAGCTTTGCTCTGATTGGCTGCCATGGTTGAAACTATTGAGACCTGGTTGGGCTGAAATGCACCTCCTATAACTTCAGTATACATAGGCGGAGCTAATGTTTGTAGGCGGAGTCGGGCGGATCTGCGTATATGTAGGCTGAGTGGACGGTGCTAAACGTCTGTATGTTTGTGTGCATAAGCAGGCGAGCGCTGTAAAGGGGGTTTTGGTGGGTAGTAGAGAAATGTGGGATATGGACTCTTGAATAAAACAGTCCTGATGTTTAGTAGGAGTGTGTGTGTGTGTGTGTGTGTGTGTGTGTGTGTGTGTAAGTGTGTGTGTGGGGGTGGGTGGTGGTATGAGTCAGTGTGTGTAATTTAAAATGTATGCTGTGTCGTCCTGCTCTACATCCTCCTCTCTCACTCAGTGAGGGCTAATTGGTGGGTGTTAGCTTTTGGGACCTGTTAACCACATTAGCCTCGTAGCTGATCTGGTGGGCGTGTCTGGGCTGTTGAGGGCTGGAGATGGCTGAACTTAGCTGGTGTTTCTGGAGAGTGAAGCTGATTGGTTCACATCCAGAAACACTTACAGCTGAGTTTCCGAAAGCATCTCCGACAAAGGTCTACTTAAGTGGTTGAGCGAGCATCACACTGAACACTCTCTCCCCCCCAGTGAAGATGATCTGAGAAGCTTTTGAGAAACAGCTGGATCTGATGAGAGAGACCAGAACCACCTGACTCAGCAAAACCTGTTTCAGCCTCACTGCTCGGCTGCTGGTTCATACTGGTTCATACTGGTTCATTCTGGTTCATACTGGTTCATACTGGTTTATACTGATAAACTGGCTGAAGTTTGTGCTGGATGTTTCAGAACTGGTTTCAGACGCTGTTTAGTTTACCTGCTGCGGCTAGCAGTCGGAGTCACGGGTGTGGAGTGTTTTAAGCGTTTAATGTAGCCCCGCCCATTCAGCCCACAGTCTGGGAGGTGATTGGTTGAGAGTGGCTGTGTTTACATGCTAAGATTTTCCCCAACCCGACTGAATTCATCCTGATTCTGGATTCAGACTGAGGGTTTATATGTTCAGTCCTTCTAACCATACCATGGCTGTGATTCCTCGCTCTTGCCGGATGGTTTTGAGGATTTCCGGCTCGTTAAGAGTGATGGGTATCAGCACTGCTTTAACCTGCCGGAGGGGCGGGGTCTGTCTGATGGCGTGATGGGGTGTGAGTGTGTGAGTGTGTGAGTGAGAGAGAGACGAGAACCGCAGCACTCAGACCTTCACTCAGACTCAGACCAACAGCTGGAGAGCGCATCTCACACACTTAATAATTCATCAACCTCCAATCAGGATTTCCGCAAGACAGAGGGGGAGGGGCTAATCAATAACCATCTGAGACTCATCAGCAACACAACAGAGCACAGACTGGAACCAGTTTACCAAACCAGTGCTTCATGTCATCCTGACTGGAGACAGTGTTCAGTGTGATGCTCGCTCGACCCTTTAAGAACTGTTGTTGTTGGCAGAGGGAGAGAGAGAGAGAGAGAGAAAGAGAGAGAGACAGACAGAGAGAGAGAGAGAGAAGAAGAGAGAGAGAGAGACAGAGAGAGAGAGAGAGAAAGAGAGAGAGAGAGAGAGACAGAGAGAGAAAGAGAGAGAGAGAGAGAGACAGAGAGTGAG
>NW_027326658.1:30000-40000 GCF_030463535.1 Salminus brasiliensis
TGTTATTAGTCTAGTGTGTGTTATTAGTGCAGTGTGTGTTATTAGTGCAGTGTGTGTTATTAGTGTAGTGTGTGTTATTAGTGTAGTGTGTGTTATTAGTCTAGTGTGTGTTATTAGTCTAGTGTGTGTTATTAGTGCAGTGTGTGTTATTAGTGCAGTGTGTGTTATTAGTGCAGTGTGTGTTATTAGTGTAGTGTGTGTTATTAGTGTAGTGTGTGTTATTAGTGTAGTGTGTGTTATTAGTGCAGTGTGTGTTATTAGTCTAGTGTGTGTTATTAGTGCAGTGTGTGTTATTAGTGCAGTGTGTGTTTATTAGTGCAGTGTGTGTTATTAGTCCTAGTGTGTGTTATTAGTCTAGTGTGTGTTATTAGTCTAGTGTGTGTTATTAGTGCAGTGTTTGTTATTAGTGCAGTGTGTGTTATTAGTGCAGTGTGTGTTATTAGTGCAGTGTGTGTTATTAGTGCAGTGTGTGTTATTAGTCTAGTGTGTGTTATTAGTGTAGTGTGTGTTATTAGTCTAGTGTGTGTTATTAGTGCAGTGTGTGTTATTAGTGTAGTGTGTGTTATTAGTGTAGTGTGTGTTATTAGTGCAGTGTGTGTTATTAGTGTAGTGTGTGTTATTAGTGTAGTGTGTGTTATTAGTGCAGTGTGTGTTATTAGTGCAGTGTGTGTTATTAGTCTAGTGTGTGTTATTAGTGCAGTGTGTGTTATTAGTGCAGTGTGTGTTATTAGTGTAGTGTGTGTTATTAGTGTAGTGTGTGTTATTAGTGCAGTGTGTGTTATTAGTCTAGTGTGTTATTAGTGCAGTGTGTGTTATTAGTCTAGTGTGTGTTATTAGTGCAGTGTGTGTTATTAGTGTAGTGTGTGTTATTAGTCTAGTGTGTGTTATTAGTGCAGTATGTGTTATTAGTGCAGTGTGTGTTATTAGTGTAGTGTGTGTTATTAGTCTAGTGTGTGTTATTAGTGCAGTGTGTGTTATTAGTGCAGTGTGTGTTATTAGTGTAGTGTGTGTTATTAGTGCAGTGTGTGTTATTAGTGCAGTGTGTGTTATTAGTCTAGTGTGTTATTAGTGCAGTGTGTGTTATTAGTCTAGTGTGTGTTATTAGTGCAGTGTGTGTTATTAGTGTAGTGTGTGTTATTAGTCTAGTGTGTGTTATTAGTGCAGTATGTGTTATTAGTGCAGTGTGTGTTATTAGTGTAGTGTGTGTTATTAGTGTATGTGTGTGTTATAGTGTAGTGTGTGTTATTAGTGCAGTATGTGTTATTAGTGTAGTGTGTGTTGTTAGTGCAGTGTGTGTTGTTAGTGCAGTGTGTGTTGTTAGTGTAGTGTGTGTTATTAGTGCAGTGTGTGTTATTAGTCTAGTGTGTGTTATTAGTCTAGTGTGTTATTAGTGCAGTGTGTGTTGTTAGTGTAGTGTGTGTTATTAGTGCAGTATGTATTATTAGTCTAGTGTGTGTTATTAGTCTAGTGTGTGTTATTAGTGCAGTGTGTGTTATTAGTCTAGTGTGTGTTATTAGTGCAGTGTGTGTTATTAGTGCAGTGTGTGTTATTAGTCTAGTGTGTGTTATTAGTGCAGTGTGTGTTGTTAGTGTAGTGTGTGTTATTAGTGCAGTATGTGTTATTAGTCTAGTGTGTGTTATTAGTCTAGTGTGTGTTATTAGTGCAGTGTGTGTTATTAGTCTAGTGTGTGTTATTAGTCTAGTGTGTGTTATTAGTGCAGTGTGTGTTATTAGTCTAGTGTGTGTTATTAGTCTAGTGTGTGTTATTAGTGTAGTGTGTGTTTATTAGTCTAGTGTGTGTTATTAGTGTAGTGTGTGTTATTAGTCTAGTGTGTGTTATTAGTCTAGTGTGTGTTATTAGTGCAGTGTGTGTTATTAGTGCAGTGTGTGTTATTAGTCTAGTGTGTGTTATTAGTGCAGTGTGTGTTATTAGTGTAGTGTGTGTTATTAGTGCAGTGTGTGTTATTAGTGCAGTGTGTGTTATTAGTGCAGTGTGTGTTATTAGTGCAGTGTGTGTTATAGTGTAGTGTGTGTTATTAGTGCAGTGTGTGTTGTTAGTCTAGTGTGTGTTATTAGTGCAGTGTGTTTATTAGTGCAGTGTGTGTTATTAGTCTAGTGTGTGTTATTAGTGCAGTGTGTGTTGTTAGTCTAGTGTGTGTTATTAGTGTAGTGTGTGTTTATTAGTGCAGTGTGTGTTATTAGTCTAGTGTGTGTTATTAGTGCAGTGTGTGTTATTAGTGCAGTGTGTGTTATTAGTGCAGTGTGTGTTGTTAGTCTAGTGTGTGTTATTAGTGTAGTGTGTTATTAGTGCAGTGTGTGTTGTTAGTCTAGTGTGTGTTATTAGTGCAGTGTGTGTTATTAGTGCAGTGTGTGTTATTAGTCTAGTGTGTGTTATTAGTGCAGTGTGTGTTATTAGTGTAGTGTGTGTTATTAGTGCAGTGTGTGTTATTAGTGCAGTGTGTGTTATTAGTGCAGTGTGTGTTGTTAGTCTAGTGTGTGTTATTAGTGCAGTGTGTGTTATTAGTGCAGTGTGTGTTGTTAGTCTAGTGTGTGTTATTAGTGTAGTGTGTGTTATTAGTGCAGTGTGTGTTGTTAGTCTAGTGTGTGTTGTTAGTCTAGTGTGTGTTATTAGTGTAGTGTGTGTTATTAGTGCAGTGTGTGTTGTTAGTTAGTCTAGTGTGTGTTGTTAGTGCAGTGTGTGTTGTTAGTCTAGTGTGTGTTATTAGTGCAGTGTGTGTTATTAGTGTAGTGTGTGTTATTAGTCTAGTGTGTGTTATTAGTGTAGTGTGTGTTATTAGTGCAGTGTGTGTTGTTAGTCTAGTGTGTGTTGTTAGTGCAGTGTGTGTTGTTAGTCTAGTGTGTGTTATTAGTGCAGTGTGTGTTGTTAGTGCAGTGTCTCATGAAACCCGAGCATGCTGGGTAATGTTGTGTTGTAAGTGCAGAGCTAATGATAAGATGTAGTCCGGAGGACTCTGTATGTGTGTGTGTGTGTGTGTGTGTGTGTGTGTGTGTGTGTGTGTTCATCTGATATCTGGCGTCTGTGTGTCCGACAGATGCTGAAGTTCATTAGTGCATTGACTTTCTTTTCGGCCAACACACACACACACACACACCCCTCCTCACACACTAATGGTATTAAAATCTGAAAAATTTGAGATCAGAGGAGCTGATGTTGAGATCAGAGGAGCTGATGCTGAGATCAGAGGAGCTGATATTGAGATCAGAGGAGCTGATGCTGAGATCAGAGGGAGCTGATGTGAGATCAGAGGAGCTGATGCTGAGATCAGAGGAGCTGATGTTGAGATCAGAGGAGCTGATGCTGAGATCAGAGGAGCTGATGTTTAGATCAAATGAGCTAATTTTGAGATCAGAGGAGCTGATGTTGAGATCAGAGAAGCTGATTTCGAGATCAGAGGAGCTGATGTTGAGATCAGAGGAGCTGATTTTGAGATCAGAGGAGCTGATGTTGAGATCAGAGGAGCTGATGTTGAGATCAGAGGAGCTGATGCTGAGATCAAAGGAGCTGATTTTGAGATCAGAAGAGCTGAGTTGAGATCAGAGGAGCTGATGCTGAGATCAAAGGAGCTGATTTTTAGATCAGAGGAGCTTATGCTGAGATCAGAGGAGCTGATGTTGAGATCAGAGGAGCTGATGTTGAGATCAGAGGAGCTGATGCTGAGATCAGAGGAGCTGATGTTGAGATCAGAGGAGCTAATGCTGAGATCAGAGGAGCTGATGTTGAGATCAGAGGAGCTGATGTTAAGATCAAAGGAGCAGATGCTGAGATCAGAGGAGCTCTGACAGCCTTTATAGAGCAGATGTCGGCCAGCAGGTGGCGTCAGAGCCCACAGGGTGAAGTGATGGTGCTGTGTCATCGGACTCTGCTCCACCTGTTAGGTCATCTGCAGTGGAAAGAGCATGACAGCCTGAACTACTCCTTTAATGCTCATTTCTACCCCTTCTGGCTCAACCTCTCTCTGTCTCTCTCTCTCTGTCTCTCTCTCTCTCTGTCTCTCTCTCTCACACACACACACACACACACACACACACACACACACACTAAGCTTTAAATAGTGCATTACTGGGTGTGTCCACATCTGGACCCCGCCTCACCATCCCCTCTCTCTCTCTCTCTCTCTCTCTCTCTCTCTCTCTCTCTCTCCCCCTCGCACACACGCGCACAGCTGGACAAATGGTCCGGGGGTTTTCTGTAAGGATTTTCTCCCCCTGACCAGCCGCAGGGACACACACACACTTACACACACATTTTATTCTCACCTTTCAGACCATCAGGTAGGAGTGTGTGAGTGTGTGTGTGTGTGTATCGCTGTAGTCCTGTCAGCTTTCTTGCTGTGGACCAGTCGCTGCAGTGTGTGTGTGGTTTCCGTGGTTACGGCGTGTCATGGCTCACGCAGCTGCTCACCTGAAGAAGGCGCGAGAGCTGGAGCAGCTCTCTGAACTGCGAGCACTTGAAAAAGCGCGAGAGAAACGGCAGCGACACCGCGAGAGAGCCGAGCGCAAGCGGCAGGTAACACACACACACACACACACACACACACACACTCCAGGACAGTGGGATGCAGGTGGGGGTGCTGGGCAGGTGAGGAACACCTGTAGGCGCAGGACCTTCTGACCCACACTTATAGGGCTGCTGTAAACTGTCAGTGTGTGTGTGTGTGTGTGTGTGTCAGTGTGTGTGTGTGTGAGTGTTTGATTGTATCCGGGAGTGCAAGGGTTAATATTGTAGCTGTAACTCTGAGCTCTGAGGGGATTATGGGACAGCAGATCTGTAAACAGCACCATCAATAAAACACCATTTCTCCATTAGTGTGTATGTGGGTGTGTTGGTGGATGTGTTGGTGGGTGGAGTTAGGGGGGTTGTATGTGGGTGTGTTGGTGGGCGTATTGGTGGATGTGTTGGTGGGTGGAGTTGGGGGGGTTGTATGTGGGTGTGTGGTGGGCGTATTGGTGGATGTAGTTGGTGGTGGAGTTGGGGGGTTGTATGTGGGTGTGTTAGGAGGTGTATTGGTGGGTGTAGTTGGTGGGTTTGTATGTGGGTGTGTTGGTGGGCGTATTGGTGGAGTGTTGATAGCCATATTGGTGGGTGGAGTTGGTGGGCGTGTATGTGTATGTAAACCAGCACCATCACTAAAACACCATTTCTCCATTAGTGTGTATGTGGGTGTGTTGGTGGGCGTATTGGTGGATGTAGTTGGTGGGTGGAGTAGGGGGGTTTGTATGTGGGTGTGTTGGTGGGCGTATTGGTGGATGTAGTTGGTGGGTGGAGTAGGGGGGTTTGTATGTGGGTGTGTTGAGTGGGCGTATTGGTGGATGTAGTTGGTGGGTGGAGTAGGGGGGTTTGTATGTGGGTGTGTTGGTGGGCGTATTGGTGGATGTGTTGGTAGGTGGGGTTGGTGGATTTGTATGTGGGCTTGTTGGTGGGCATATTGGTGGATGTGTTGGTAGGTGGGGTTGGTGGATTTGTATGTGGGCTTGTTGGTGGGCATATTGGTGGATGTGTTGGTAGGTGGGGTTGGTGGATTTGTATGTGGGTGTGTTGGTGGGGCGTTTTGGTGGGTGTGTTGGTAGGTGGGGTTGGTGGATTTGTATGTGGGTGTGTTGGTGGGCGTATGGGTGGATGTGTTTGTGGGTGGAGTCAGTGTGTATGTGGGTGTGGTGGGTGGAGTTCAGTGTGAGCAGGGATGTCATGTGTATACTGAAGCTTGTATTGTCTGCTATTGGCTGATGCATGTTTACGTCAAACTACAGTAAATAAACACATCAGCTCCGGTGAGCATCGTAGCTCCAGTGCTAATCGGTGGGGTATAATCTTCCATTGCTTGTTAGCTACATTAGCCTGGTAGCTCCAGTGCTAATCGGTGGGGTATAATCTTCCATTGCTTGTTAGCTACATTAGCCTCGTAGCTCCAGTGCTAATCGGTGGGGTATAATCTTCCATTGCTTGTTAGCTACATTAGCCTCGTAGCTCCAGTGTAAAACCAGATGAAGGACTGAACACAGCTTAATGATCAGCCACATTAGCGGGGGTTGTTGGGGGGGGTTGTTGGGGGGGGGGGGTTGTTGGGGGGGGGTGTTGGGGGGGGTTTGCTGTGAGTGTGCTCATTCAGGACTCCCAGGCCCATTCCACAGGAGCCAATCAGAGATCAGGGCAGAGGTTTTTGTGTGGTCGATGGAGGCGGCCCCGGGCCACACTCTGACCCACACCCTCCATTACTGCGGCTCTGACCTGCTACAGCACAGAGAGCACTAATGGACGGAGGCGCTGCGGGACAGCACGCTTCAGCGGTGCAGGACTGTTTACCTCCTCCTGCCTTTACTGGACCCTGACGCAGCCCAGCACCACCACAGCCCGGCACCAACACAGCCCGGCGCCACACAGCCGAGCACCATCACATCCCAGCGCCATCACATCCCGGCGCCACCACAGCCTGGCACCACCACAGCCCGGCGCCACCACATCCACGGCGCCACCACATCCTGGCACCGTCACATCCTGGCACCGTCACAGCCCGGCGCCACCACAGCCCGGCGCCACCCACAGCCCGGCGCCACCACAGCCGAGCACCATCACATCCCAGCACCATCACATCCCAGCGCCACCACAGCCCGGCGCCACCACATCCCGGCGCCACCACATCCCGGCGCCACCACATCCTGGCGACCGTCACAGCCGGCGCCACCACAGCCGGCGCCACCACAGCCCGGCGCCACCACAGCCGAGCACCATCACATCCCAGCACCATCACATCCCAGCGCCACCACAGCCCGGCGCCACCACAGCCGAGCACCATCACATCCCAGCACCATCACATCCCAGCGCCACCACATCCCGGCGCCACCACATCCCGGCGCCACCACATCCCGGCGCCACCACAGTCCGCGGTCACCCTGGTGGGTTTTGTTACAGTAGAAGAAGACACTGGTGACACGTCTGACAGCAAGACATTCAAGATCTTAGGCAGGTGGGGGTTTCAGAGGTCAGGGGCCAGGGGTCACAGCCTCACTGCTGAAGGTTGTAAATAGCTGCTCTGGAGGCGTCTGCTGATTCTCCTGAGGAGGCGCATTCCGGGGAGGAGGCAAGGCAGGTGCCCTATTGTGCCCAGGAACCACGGCACCAGGCTGCCCTGGGCATGGACGAGTTAAAAATATCCCAGCGGGGACGTCCTGTTTCAGCGCTGAGAGACACCGCACAGGAGCGAGGGACCCGCCAACAGACCCCTGCAGGGGAGACCCACGGACAGCCCTGATCCCAGAGGAGGTGTCCGCGACTGCAGAGCTGGTCAGCCGAGGAGCAGAGGATGAGGATCGGCCTGTCACTGAGCTGCAGATCATCTACTAACTTATCGACTGCAGTGTAACTGCTCTTACCGTCGCCATGGGCAACGCAGCGGTGTGTCGAGGTGTGTGGTTCAGATAAAGGCCCTCAGGCTGGGGGGAGTGACCTGTATCTGGACCCGTTCCTGGGACTCTGGTCCAGACGGCGTGTGGAGAGTGGTAAGTGTGTTCCTCTGGGAGCGCTGCGCTGTACACCCGAACACCCTGACTGAGAGCAGGACACTAGTGGGGCGTTCCAGGTCACCCGGAGGTCCGGCTAATTCTGTGTAGATGATCCTAGATGTGATGGATGGGAGACTCTGTGTGTTCAGAGGGGTGCTGCTCCACAGCTAACGTAGCTGGAGGAGACGGGATCTGCTGGAGGAGACGGTTTGGTGTGCAGGAGGCAGGTAGAGGCAGGAGCGCTGGTGTATGCCCTCTGCTGGCCAGGGAGGTACAGAATGACGCTCACAGCATCGTCCGCACACCTGCTGGCCCTGTAGGTGAACCGCAGGGTCCAGCACAGGGTCTGTGATGTTCCTCAGGTGGGTTAGTACCTAAGGTCTGTAGTCCGTCAGTCCGGTGATGGAGGCTTCACCGAGTGTTACGGTGGAGCAGGGGTGAAGCAGAAGAAGGTTCCACTGATTGGCTGAGGATCTGTGTGAAGTTTTGGGTGGATTGATCTTGGGGCGGGTGGGGTGGACTGGGGTTTGTAGGAAGAGCATTGGGGTAGTCTCGGGTGGATGTAGGGTGGTGTGTTTGGGTGGTGCTGCTACAGTCTCTGATCTCCTGCTTCTGTTTGGGTTGGTTTTCAGTCGGACAGCAACACTAGTTTCCTGAGGGCAGCGAGAGCCGGGAACGTCGAGAAGGTTCTGGAGCTTCTGAAGTGTGGACAGGACATCTCTACCTGTAACCAGGTAACCCTCCACCAGGTTCTCCTGTGTGTGTGTGTGTGTGTGTGTGTGTGTGTGTGTGTGTGTGTGTGTGTTTTCCGCTCCTCCACCACTGTAATCGTAACGATCAGAAGGGGTGTAGGTGTGTATTACGGCTGTAGTGGAGGAGCTGGTGACGCGTGGGGGGGCGGGGGTTGGGGGTGGGGGGTGTCCTTTTCCCGTCTGTTCTCCTGAGCGGGGCAAATCCCTACAGCAGCACACGGAACCTGCAGCTTTCAGTGTGTGTGTGTGTGTGTGTTCTGTAGGCAGCTCAGCTGTTCCATCCAAACAGCTGTTCACTTCCTGCCCCCACAGAGCCTCTATAACCACACACACACACACACACACACACACACACATACACACACACACACACACACACACACACTCCGAGCACACGCAGCAGCACACACACAAGCGTGTAAAGCCTGATGTGTATATCAGTGAAGGTCATTCAGCGCGGTGATTCAGCCTGACTGACCTTGCCTCGGTCCAGCCCGGTCCCGCTGGAGCTGCTTACACACAGTCTGCCCTGTTCATTCATATTCAGGCTCATATTCCCAGAGTCCAGAATATTCCGGATCCCATATACACACAGTCCTGTATTCTCCGAGTCCTGTATTCTCAGGGTCCTGTATTCTCAGAGTCCTGTATTCTCAGAGTCCTGTATTCTCCGAGTCCTGTATTCTCGGGAGTCCTGTATTCTCCGGGGTCCTGTATTCTCCGAGTCCTGTATTCTCAGGGTCCTGTATTCTCCGGGTCCTGTATTCTCCGGTCCTGTATTCTCAGGGTCCTGTATTCTCGGGAGTCCTGTATTCTCCAGGTCCTGTATTCTCGGGAGTCCTGTATTCTCAGGGTCCTGTGTTCTCAGGGTCCTGTATTCTCCGAGTCTTGTATTCTCCGGGTCCTGTATTCTCGGGAGTCCCTGTATTCTCAGGGTCCTGTGTTCTCAGGGTCCTGTATTCTCAGAGTCCTGTATTCTCCGGGTCCTGTATTCTCCGGTTCCCGTATTCTCCGGGTCCCGTATTCTCCGGGTCCCGTATTCTCAGGGTCCTGTATTCTCCGGGTCCCGTATTCTCAGAGTCCTGTATTCTCAGAGTCCTTTATTCTCCGGGTCCTGTATTCTCAGGGTCCTGTATTCTCAGGGTCCTGTATTCTCAGAGTCCTGTATTCTCAGGGTCCTGTATTCTCGGGAGTCCCTGTATTCTCAGGGTCCTGTATTCTCAGAGTCCCGTATTCTCAGAGTCCCGTATTCTCAGAGTCCTGTATTCTCAGAGTCCCGTATTCTCAGAGTCCGTATTCTCAGAGTCCTGTATTCTCCGGGTCCCGTATTCTCAGGGTCCCTGTATTCTCAGAGTCCTGTATTCTCCGGGTCCTGTATTCTCCGGGTCCTGTGTTCTCAGGGTCCTGTATTCTCCGAGTCTTGTATTCTCAGGGTCCTGTATTCTCAGGGTCCTATATTCTCCGGTTCCCGTATTCTCCGGTTCCCGTATTCTCAGAGTCCTTTATTCTCCGGGTCCTGTATTCTCAGAGTCCTGTATTCTCAGGGTCCTGTATTCTCGGGAGTCCTGTATTCTCAGGGGTCCTGTATTCTCAGGGTCCCGTATTCTCCGAGTCCCGTATTCTCCGAGTCCCGTATTCTCAGAGTCCTGTATTCTCCGGGTCCTGTATTCTCAGAGTCCTGTATTCTCCGGGTCCTGTATTCTCAGAGTCCTGTATTCTCCGGTCCTGTAT